>NC_136266.1:68328289-68525789 GCF_964187855.1 Myxine glutinosa
TTGTATTATATTGGAAATGGTGATGAACATTGTTGAATATGGCCCCTCCTGCCTCCAGAGTTGTGTAAAGGTAAAAAGGGCGTCCCGGTAGTTATTCCATGAAGCACCACATTGAAGGACACGATAAAACCCTTGTTCAGTAGCTTATATCTTATTATGTGTTTTAGAGTAAGGCCTTGTCTTCCATTAGAATGACACTCCATTGCACCGAATCAATTAAGAATAGCTCCCCTTCAATCATTCCATTTCCCAGCCAAACTCTCCATCTGTGGGTAAAGCAGTTCACAAGCGTGGGATGCACGCCCTCTCATTTCGCTGCGATAGTGAATATGTGCTCCATGCTCTGTTTGAACAGGTGGGGCGGGGTCGCCAGGGAGAGGCAAGCCCAGGGCGTGCCACGAAGGGCGGGGCTGTTCAGCCCCATGCCCAAATAAGGAAACAAGCCCGTGGCTCGCCACGAGGGGCGTGCCGTCGGCGCCATGCCCAAATAAGGAGACAAGCCCGTGGGATTACCATACAAGGTCACGAAACAGAGCACGGGGGGGGAGGGCGGTACCAAAACCGAGGGGGGCGTGTCAGACCCACGCTGAAGGTTTTTGGAGAGAAGGGTACGACGATCGCTGGGAGAAGCTACACCAGAGATACGGCAGATGAGTCCAGGTGCGTAAGAGGGTTGGCAGTCCACCGGGAGAGAGTTCAGAGTAGCACCGGAGTTGCGTGAGAGATACGAAAAGCCTTTGACAAAGAGCCGCTTCAACCAGCCCTGTTTCAACCCGCCGAGTGACCCTGCCGGCGTGCGCTGTGAAGCCGAATACAAGGAGCTGCCGGCTCCTCGCTTCCCGCCCGGAGTGGACCTGCTCGCTGTGCCCTGTGATCCCACCTGCTCATCCCTCCAAACGATTCCTACCCTTCCATCCATTTGCGTACGTGAGTTTGTTTTGTTTGTGCTGTCCTGGGTAGTAAACTAAGTCTGTATAAGCTAGTAATTTTCACTGTGTCACCTGCGTTTTCATGTCACCTGTAAATAATCGTGACTGCTCTTTTTGCTTATGTGTGTGTAAATAATAAACCCCGTTACTCTTCTGTACGTCTTCTTCTCCTTCCTCTTTGCATTCGTCGTCTTAGTCTTTTCCACATTGAATATCTGTGGCGCGATACGGCCAACGTTTGGGTGAATCGGGTTTAGTCGGGGAACAACTGTTCGGCCGCGGTGCCTTCGCTCGGCAAACAACATCCTTATCCGCGGACCGTAACAATATATATATATATATATATATATATATATATATATATATATATATATATATATATATATATATATATATTGTTACGGACACGACTTATTAAGATGTTATGCTGGGCCGAGCGGAATGGCCGCCGTGTTCGCACAAGTTACCCGATTATACTCGAACGTTGGCCGAATCGCGCTACGCTAGATCAATGAAGGAAAGGACACAACGGCTGGGTTAAATGACACAACACCAGGGGTACAGTTCTCAAGACCTCCGGAGGAGGATATAATATGGGATATGCAGAACGTTTAGATTACACGGCACAAGAGGTACAGCACAGAAAGGTGGGCACTTATACACGGTCTTATCTATATCCCGACAGACCACAGACAAACGGGATAAGACTGACTCACACAGGGATTGATGGCAAGGAAGGGCAGAATCGATGGCTCAAGGTGCACCTTGGCTCAGGGGCAGAATCGACTCGGTCCGGTCCAAAGATGCGGGTAGGTATCGTCGTGCTGGAGGTGGCGTCCGTTCTCCTTCGTAGCTGAGGCGCATCTGACGTCACCTCCGTCTTCCTGCGCGTATCCAGCGGGGAGTAACACGCCCTCGGCTCGTTAGCTCCGCCCCAGATGGAATCGGTCCGCCGCTTCTTATTGGGTGCGGGGGGTTACCGGGCTCCGCCCTTGACGAGGAGCTGACAGTCAGCCCCTGAGTGGTAACCCCGTCGGAGCACATGGTCAATGGCGGCTAACCAAGCCGGAGTGAGGACGCGCACTCCCCGCGCCGCTGTTGTTGTTGTTGGTGTTGTTGTTTCATGAGGAAGAGATGCGGGGAGGTATTGGGAGGTCCTAAACTTACTACTGGTGCCATACAATCACATTCTGGTGCAACGAAGAGTCAGAATTAATGGAAACGAGTCCTTAACTGACATAGACTAAGAATAACTAGCAAGATGTCCTATAGTTGTCTACGTGAGATGCGGTGAACCTGGGCACGACATTTAATGGGGAAAAAGGGGAAGGTCGGGGCTACAGAGTGTTGTTTACAGACAATGGGACTAGGGAATGGGGGATTGGGGATAGTTGGGGAGTATTGGGGAAATAGGGGAATATTTACAAGCGGATATGGATGGAGGCCAAATCCCATATCCGCAACATTGCACCCTTCTCTACCTCGGGGCGGCCCGACCCGATAAATCTTTACCTACGTTAGTGTGGCACTCAGATGTAGTTCCCTCTACTATTAACTCAACCCTGAGTGCGACAGTTTTACCGATGTTCACAAATGAGTAAATATGTCCCCCTGCGACGTTGCACCCTTCTCCTCACAGAAACACACCCACAGGATAACCGAATCGCGGAAAGAATTCTCAAACTAAACATACAGCCAGTAGGGAGCATTATTTACACAAGACTACACTGATATTTACACTACGATCCAGGACCTGTTTTTGGAGGAACACATGCAGATGTTATGCACAGAGAGAGCACGCATGCCAGCATCGATACACCAACCCACGAGTGCTCTGTGGCCCTACGGCCTTTAATAATGTGCAGAGCACCCCTTCCAAGCACCAAAAGCACCACCCCATCATGTACAGTCAGCACCATCCGGTGCACCAATAAAGTGTTCAACAATCACCGGTGGTGTCGCAGCCGGCCGATGTTCTGCCGCTGGTCTTGCCTTCATGTGGTGCACTTGGCCTTCTTGCTTCTTTAAAAATAAAGAAAGGCACCAACCACGTCCATTTCTGTATTGTGGTGTCAGTGGGCCAACTATTAGTGGTTCACCTGTATGGCATAGGTGCCACGTTGACCCATAGGTCCATCAACGGGTGGTGCTTGCCCGCAAAAGAACTGCGGTCCATGGTGGGCGGCCACAAACATTGCGGTCCATATGGTGTATCGATCCAGGCAGCAAGCAGCGAAAGTACAGGCCCACAACTGCGGAGCCAGCACCTCTCTCTCCTCTCTCTCTGCCCCAAAGCCAGATCCTCGGAGGTGGGAGACAAAAGAAAAGACAAGTGAGTAAGGTGGTAAGGGCGCAAAAGTGCACGCAATACAAGATGATGCACACTGGGGGCACATGGGAACCAGGTGAGACAGGTACGTTCCTACCGTACGCCCCCCCCCCCCCAACCAGGTAACCTACATTGCCCCTCCCTTACCCCTTACTGTATCCACAAAACACAACACTACCCATAAACATCTACTTTACAAATCAACAAACGTCCCTACTGTCTTCCCCGTTCCTCCCATAAACCAAATTCGTCTTCTCTCCCTCCTAACCAATCAAATTTGCCATTTCCAACTCTCATCAAAATTTGCCATCACCAATTCATCATCAGTCCCTCCTAAGGAGGGAGAGATGGAATCACCCCAATGTCTCATCCACGTCGTGATGCGTCTCACCAATCCAACAGCAATTTTCACTTCCTGCAACACAGAACAAAGGAACACAGGTGTGGAGTCATCATCACCACAGGTAAGTGGCTGCGTATGGTGCGACAGGTTCATTAATCCTAACTATTTCCTAAATGACTTTAACAACTTTACATTACCCGGGGTCTTTCCCTGCCAAACCATTGGCCCTCTTACACTATGGGTTCTAAAAACCAATTCCCATTGACCAAACTGTGGTGCTTTTCAATTTGGGGTCTCACTCCCCCGATTCATCTCCCGGTGCCCTCGCACAATTTCTGGGCCGCGACGTGTAGCTCTCCCAGCAGGTCTACCCACCTGCACACCTCCACCACTGCAGTTGCCTCCGAGCTTACCTGCTCCTTACCCTAACCTAACTACCTGGGGAAGGCCCTCTGGCGCTCTCCCCACTCGGTGCCCTCTCTGGCACTGGGCTACCCGGGTCCGTCCTCCGGATCCTCGGGCCCCACTGACACTAACGGCTCCCAGAGCCCACCTGCGGCCTCACCTGGCCGACATCCTCACAGTGGTGGAGTGCCCAACCAACTACACACACTAACAGGCTACACGCCCAGCCATTTCCACAACCCTAATGCACCCATCCGCAATACCATTCTGCAACCGCACCACAAATGCCAATATCCAACCACAATTTACCTATACCCTCTACCTAACACTTACACTACCCGCCCCGGGTATCCGTGATGGGGGTCCACTCTTCCCCCATTCACACCTTCGCACCATCCACTCCACTCCACAATTTCCACCATTCTCACTCCATGTATTCCACACACCTGCACTTGCACACCTGTGCTCTCACACCTGGTGCCACCTGCACCCTTCTCTCCCCAAGCGCATTCGCGCTGATCCACAACACTCACTACTCATACACTGCTCCACACACCTGTCCAGCTCTCACACAGCATCATCTCATCTAACTACTCCCCTCTGAAACTTGCGCTTCCCAGTCGTCCCTTTAAACTATTGCGCTCCCACGTCATTATAATCCACACTAATCTACCTGCGTCCCCACTACAGGTATCAGTCACTAACTAACCTTAACGTTACCTAATGTCATCTTCGCTAGATCCCTACACACCATATCCTAACCCACCCGGGCTAGTTTTCACTGCCATACACCCCATAAGCTACAGCGCATTTGCCCCACTGGGAAGGGTGGCAGGGATGCCAGCCTTACCCACCGGGCCCATCGCTCACTACCAATTTTGCACATCAAATTTCAACAAATCAAAAATTTGCCAATCACTACTCATCATCTGCCAATCATTACTGCCAATCATCAAATTTTGCCTTTTTTTCTAATTTTGGGTCCAAAACACTAACCTCATCACACAGTCTACTCACTAATGCCTCTCGGTGCGCCAATTCCTGTCCAAAGCCCGGCTTCGTAAAGCCGAGCAATGAATGCGGGTTGTTCTGTGCCAGCGGCTGGATGCGTCCGGCACTCGGGGCAGGGATGGGGGCTTACCCGGGCCGAGATCCCACGCACCACCCCGGCGTGGAGCCATCCAATGTCCCGATCTCAACCTGCCGGCACGTCTCAACAGAAAGTGGTCGCCATGACGACCCTTCCTATTGGGCTGCCCGCTCCGCCTAGTGGAGCATGGACGCGGCCGTTCAAAGCGCGGCCCGGCGTGGATCGCGTACGGCGGTTCTTTCGAAACCGCCGTGGTTCGGATCCCCGCTGGTCCTCGCGGCACGCGAAGCTGCCCGATGCGCACCGAGGGCCCGATTCGGCTATAAGTCGTTCTAACCTCTAACCCGGTTACCGTCGATGCCTCACCTGCATGCTTATACGCATACGCTACCCCTTTCTTGCTCATACATGCAGCCGTTTCCATGCTCCTCGTCGTACCTCTTCTTACACACCTCGGTACACCCATTCCGCTCACCGACTTGGTCACACACCTGACCACCGAACACCTTGGCACACATTCGTCGCTCGCACACCTCACCAACACACCTCTTCGCGCCCCCTCCTCGGTCACCTCCTCTGTGACAATCACAGGTGTGCCCTCACTCGCACACCCAACCACGTGCCTCACTACCAATTTCAGCGTGCATTCCCACTCACGCTCTACCATTCCAGGTGTGCATCCTTCCATTCCAGGTGTACATCCTCGCTCACCTGTCACAACCAACTCACGCTCCTTGTCACTCTCACTACTCTCACCTCCATTCTTGACAGCGCACTCACCCTTACTCTTGACAGCGCACTCTTTCCTCATGCACCCGTCCGTTACACACCTCTCTCGCGCACACTCTTGTGCACACTCTCCCATCACACCCTCTGTAACACTCACCACAGGCGTGCATTCTTCCTTGCCTTTGACAGCGCACTCTTTCCCCATGCACCTGTCCGTCACACACCTTTCTCGCGCACACTCTTGCGCACACTCTCCCATCACACCCTCTGTAACACTTACCACACCGCGCTTCCATGTGCTCCCTCGCACACGCGCTACGACCGACTCACTCTCGCCAGCACCCTCACTCCTTGGCACGCACTTTTTCCTCACACACCCCAGAGTCGGACTTTCTCGCACACCTCCTTTTTCGCACACCAGACCTGTCGCACACTTCACCAACGGCCTCTCACGAACACCCGGGTCCACCTCGACCCCCAAGCTCATTAAATCACCTGGCGCATCATACGCACGACCATATTGGTCACCACTTACACCGGGTCCTCTTTCTCTTCGCTTCTCCTCCATCACCTGCGAATCCCTCATCCGGTTAATGAGCACATCATCACGATCCGAACACAGACTTTGGACCAATTCTTTTACTTCCTCCCTTATCTCTTTCTTATCCTCTCTCCGTCGCTTCTTAATTTCGCTCACCCCTTCTTCCACTTCTTCTAATTTCTGCTTCACCTCCTTCATCTCCTCGTGCGCCCCTTTAAGTTCTTCCTCTAACTCCACTTAATTTTTTTCTATGTGCTCCCGCACCTCCTGCTCTTTAACCTCCATCACCTCTACCACCTTGTCCATTTTCCTCGTCAGGTCCTCATGTACCGTCTGACACTCTTTTTTAATTACCCCTACGTCCTTTTTCATCTCCTTCTGTGTCGATTTTAAACCCTCTATTACCGCTGTGTTCTTCTTTACCTGGTCCCCCAACTCCTTTTGTCCCACTGTCAGTTGTTCTACTCCCAGCGTCAACTCCTCTATACCACCTTGCAATTTTACAGTCCCCTTTCTCACCTCCTTCTCCATGCGCTCCTTACAGTGCCTCACCTCCTCGCGCACTCCTCCGACCTCCTCACTCACTCCTCTTCTGATCTCCTCTCCCATCACTTGCATCTCCTGCCCAGATGCCACCCTCATCTGCTCCATTTCCTCCCTGTAAGCATCCATTTTAGTTTCTACCCCCATTCTAACCCCCTCTATCTGCTGCCCCATTTGTTTAACTTCCCTTTCCGCTTGGTCCCTCATGTCCCTCAATTTGCCTTCCATACTGTTTTCTAACCCCTCTAACCCCTTTTGCATCCCTTCCATTTGATTCTCTTGAGCGGCCATTCTGTTTTCTACCCCCGTTAACCCCTCCTGTATTTCCCCTAATCTATTGTCTAATCCCTCAAATTTGTTGTCTAGTCCCTCAAATTTGTTTCCTAATCCCTCTATTCTACTCCCTAACCCTCCGATCTGGGCCCCCATGTCCTCCCTCAATTTCTCGCTATTGGACCCCATCCTTTGTTCTAACCGTTGGCTATTGGCCCCCATGTCCTCCCTCAATTTCTCGCTATTGGACCCCATCCTTTGTTCTAACCGTTCGCTATTCTGGGCCATAAGGGCCTTCATTTGTATTAAAAAAAGGTTCAAATCTACCAGCGGCGCTGCTACGGTCGCGGGCGCGGTCGCCGTAGCCATCTGCGAGGCGCCATTTTGCGCGCCCGTAACCTCGTGCGCGAGGACGCCATTTTGCGAACCTGCCGCCCTCACTGCTTCGCTCTCCTCATGTCCCTCAATTTGGTCCTGGATCGACCCTGCCTCACTCTCCTCTACCGGAACCCAGCCGTCTTGATCTGCCATAGCGCGACTTCAAAATTCGGGTTTTTTTTTTTTTTTTGTAAAACACAATTAAATTTCGCCGTTATAATTTCGAGCGCGTGAAACGCGCTCCGGGACCGATCCCACTTCCCGACACCAATTGTTACGGACACGACTTATTAAGATGTTATGCTGGGCCGAGCGGAATGGCCGCCGTGTTCGCACAAGTTACCCGATTATACTCGAACGTTGGCCGAATCGCGCTACGCTAGATCAATGAAGGAAAGGACACAACGGCTGGGTTAAATGACACGACACCAGGGGTACAGTTCTCAAGACCTCCGGAGGAGGATATAATATGGGATATGCAGAACGTTTAGATTACACGGCACAAGAGGTACAGCACAGAAAGGTGGGCACTTATACACGGTCTTATCTATATCCCGACAGACCACAGACAAACGGGACAAGACTGACTCACACAGGGATTGATGGCAAGGAAGGGCAGAATCGATGGCTCAAGGTGCACCTTGGCTCAGGGGCAGAATCGACTCGGTCCGGTCCAAAGATGCGGGTAGGTATCGTCGCGCTGGAGGTGGCGTCCGTTCTCCTTCGTAGCTGAGGCGCATCTGACGTCACCTCCGTCTTCCTGCGCGTATCCAGCGGGGAGTAACACGCCCTCGGCTCGTTAGCTCCGCCCCAGATGGAATCGGTCCGCCGCTTCTTATTGGGTGCGGGGGGTTACCGGGCTCCGCCCTTGACGAGGAGCTGACAGTCAGCCCCTGAGTGGTAACCCCGTCGGAGCACATGGTCAATGGCGGCTAACCAAGCCGGAGTGGGGACGCGCACTCCCCGCGCCGCTGTTGTTGTTGTTGGTGTTGTTGTTTCATGAGGAAGAGATGCGGGGAGGTATTGGGAGGTCCTAAACTTACTACTGGTGCCATACAATCACATTCTGGTGCAACGAAGAGTCAGAATTAATGGAAACGAGTCCTTAACTGACATAGACTAAGAATAACTAGCAAGATGTCCTATAGTTGTCTACGTGAGATGCGGTGAACCTGGGCACGACATTTAATGGGGGAAAAAGGGGAAGGTCGGGGCTACAGAGTGTTGTTTACAGACAATGGGACTAGGGAATGGGGGATTGGGGATAGTTGGGGAGTATTGGGGAAATAGGGGAATATTTACAAGCGGATATGGATGGAGGCCAAATCCCATATCCGCAACAATATATATATATATATATATATATATATATATATATATATATATATATATATATATATGTATATATATATATATATATATATATATATATATATATATATAAATATATATATATATATATATATCTATAACATATATAAAATAATATATATATTGTTACGGATACGGAGGACGGCTCTCCCGTTAGCAAGGGTTGATTAGCCCCTTGTCCTGTTAAGCTGGCCGTCTCCCCATTCCTGGCACTTGTAACGCTATCCCGCGGGATGGAACGGATCAGGGTTATGGGCCCAGGGTTTATCCCAAATACCTTTATCCGCCCCTCCGCAGACTAGGGAGACAAGTACCGCTCGAACCCCGGTTTGGATGGTCTAGTTAGTTGCCGAGCGGTTTTTAGCAACCCGACGTTCGAGCCATTACCCATCACTAAACCCGATTCTCAAACGTTGGCCGAATCGCGCCACGTACACTCAATATTGGAACCACTAAAGCGACCGAACGAGAATGAAGAAGAAGAAGACGTACTGAGGAAGAACAGGTTTTATTAATTATTTACACAAGCCAAAGCAAAGAGGGCAGTCAAGGTTATATACAGAAAATGGAAGGAGCAGAAACACAGTGAAATCATTAGCTTACCTATACAAGCTTAATTAATAAACCCCAGGACAATGTTAAAGACAGACGGACGATCACACTTACACGGGGAAATGCAGGCAGGAAGGAATGGCTTGGAGATGGGTGGCTTTTAGAGGCAAGGAAGGTTCAGCGGGTACTGGGCACGGTCGGGCCAGAAGGCACCGCCGTCAAGAAGCCGAGCCGCGGTCGTTGGTCCCAAACTGCGCGGGCGAAGTTCCTTTCTCCGTACTGCTGCCTTGCGCGCTCCTTGCGTTGCCTCGGTCCGTTTTTCCTCCGGCGCGGCACGTCTCACGGCGGCTTGGTCACACCTGCTCATCTCCAGCGCATCTCCTGGACTCAGAACTCATCCCACCTCTCAGCTCATCTCCTGGACTCAGAACTCATCCCTCCTCTCAGCTCATCTCCTTGGGGAGCGTCCCGTGGCGGGTTATATAGGCCCCGCCCTTCACCCTTTTGCGAACCTCCCCCAAGCGTTCTCTCTCCGCCCTCTCAAGCCAAACCCCTCGTTCTGGGTTGGATGAGCGGGGCCGACCTACTCCTCCCCCTCTATGACGAGGTGGAGACCCGCCTTTCTTCCTCGTCGTTACCTCGTGCGTAATGGAGTCAAATGCAGCAAACTGGACGGCAGATGAAAATGCAGCAAAGTGCTTAAAGAGCCAATTGCAGCAAAGTGGCAAACCTGGCACTTGGAAGCTGCCATGGGGCGTCGGAGGGCCTACTCTTATTTAATTCGGTGCAATGAAGAGTCAAACTAGTGGGAAACACATCCTTAGCCTACAGAGAATAAGGGACTAACTATTTAAAAGGATATATCGTGTCCTGTGTGTAGGTTTATGAAATTAACTAAGAGGACGAGCTTCGAACTTTCTTTACATTATGAGGGTCAGTTACACACAACAAAACCATACTTCTCACATTCGTTACACTTTCTCAAAATTATTACACTTCTCAAATTCGTTACAATATATATATGTATAGATATAAAACAAGAGCAATCAGAGATTGCAAACCCTCGCCAGGATGTGTTTTCAGTGGTTAAGGCTGTTGTGTTCAAACAAATATGGCTGCCAAACCACGTGACCCATGACGTCATCATTTCTTTTTCCTCCGCCAAATTTATCCCTAGATTATGCTCAAAAATTTCATTTTGATCGGATGAAGTTTTGTACTTGTCGAATTATGACGTCATAATGGAGACACCTATGACATCATCATTAACAGATGTTATTCCACATGGACAGTTTTTTACAATTAGCTATGTCTCAATTTTCTTCTATGCAGCGCTTTCGGAGATATAGAGGTGCAAAGTTTTTCGTTTTTTCCAAGATGGCGGCCGAACCACGGAACATATGCCGTCATAATTATTTTAAAATTCTACAGGACAAGGTGCACCTATGGTGAAAATTTCCTGTCAATTGGGCCAACGGTTGCAGAGAAAATCAAATTCATTCTGTGCGGACAAACAGACAAACAATGTACGCAATATAAAAATATATATATAAAACAGAGATGGCTGTCCGTTCGTCCATTCGTGCGTTAGTGGTTACACTGATTGGCTGGTGTGAGGCTCGGTGTAATGTGATTGGCTTTTGGAAAGAATGAATAATGTGTCGTATTGGCTTATTAAAAGCTGATATTCGAAATCTGATTCCATATTTCACAATCAAAACTCATGGCCTAAATAATTGTGTCTAAGTCTGGAGTGAAATCTGAACAAAATTATGGAATTGCAGTTAAAAAAAATAAAATAATAGGCACCACAGGACGTGAGGTAAAATGGCTCCAAAATTAATCTTTTCACTCTTTGTATGGTAATTATTGTACATATGATTTTATTTTACACCGTCCAGGGACATTAGTCACGATCTTTTTCTCCTTTTATTATACATTTTTAACGTATAGTAATGCATACCGGTACAACATGGAATCACAGTTTCATTATTAACAATGCGTTAAGGTACGACCTGGATGACCTCGACTCTTCTCTTCTATAAGCACACTCTTCTCTAAGCACACTCTTTTCTAAGCTGTGTAGCCTGGGTTTGAATCCCTACCCAGCTATAAACTATCATCCTGGTGTTTCACATACTGGGCAAATCATCAATGTGTGTGTCGTCCCTCGGATGGACGTTAAACTAGGCTTCCCGTCTTTCGACATGAGTTGGTGGATGTTAAAGATCCCCACAGAGTCCTTCATGAAGAGTGGGCGAGCTATCTCCGACACCCTGAACAAATTAGACATTCCTGCCTGAACTACTGCTGGGAAGGCAATGGCAAACCACCCAGTATACATTTGCTCAGGAAGCTGCTTTGCCAGCACAGACGCCCTGTAACGAGTATGGTACATCAGATATCAAATAAAAATTACAACTGCATAGCGAAAGCTAAAAAAAACTGAAAAGGAAATTAAAGCTGTTTAAAAAGCATAGACACAGACATGTAGAGAGGAGAGGAGAGGGGAGTTGGAGGGGATCGGGTTGTCAGCGGAGGCAGAGGGGAGCGGGGAAGGGACAGGGGCGACATTGTCGTCAACTGGCTGCCACATTGCAGAGGTCTTACGCCGCCATTTTGTTTCGGCCTGCTTTACCATGCCTTGACTTGGAACAAGCTGCAACGGTTTCTGTACGATAAAGCGTTCAAAATATTTATTTTCTCTTTTATCACTCATATCATCGAATGCCTGATCTTCATTTGTTTGAATCGCTGTACACATAGGTTTTGTACGTGCTATCGTTTTCAAATTAGGAGCTGGGAGCGATACAATTTTCCCAACCTCTGAGCTCCCAAGGTTAATCGAGACGAAACTTTATAGCATCACATTTTTTACAATGACGACCCTTACGAGGGTTTTTTAACAGTCATTTTCTCAGAGGGTCTACCCTCAGGAGAGCCAGGAAACAATTTCTCTCTTCTCTCAAGAGTGAACTCTCAAACCTTCCAAATCCTGGGGGCATCTTCTCCAATCTGTTTCTGGTCTTTGTTCCCCCTCTGGTGTTTGTTTCCCCTTGTTGATGATCAGGCCTCCCTTACCTCAAACGGCTACACAGCTGACTCCACATGTGAAAAAGCTGAATGCCTCAACTCTGTGTTTCCCTCAAAATCTTGTGTCCCAAACCAGTCTCTCTCTGTACCCACCGTACCCAGTCGAACCCCAGCTGCTCCTGGACTCTGTGTCCTTCTCTCCTGACAAGGTGGAGAAGTTTCTGTCAATCCTCGACTCTGATTCTGCAACTGGACCAGATGGAATCAGCCCACAGGTCCTAAAATCCTGCTCTGCCGCTCTTTCACACCCTCTCTCTGTTCTCTTCACCCTCTCTTTTACTCAGGGTCATCTGCCATCAGCTTCGAAATCAGCCAACATCACCGATTTACACACAAAAGGTGCAAAAACAGATCCTTGCAACTAGAGACCAATCAGCCTGCTCCCAATTATCAGCAAAGTCATGGAATCCATCATTCCTTCCTCTTCTCCAATGGCTTAATCTCTGATCATCAATTTGGATTCAGACCAGGTCATTCTACTCTGGACATGCTGCTTCTGCTGTCTCAACAATGGATGGAGGTCCTCAATGTCAAACAGGAAATTAGAGCTGTCTCCCTTGACATATAACATGCCTTCGATACGGTCTGGCACCCCGCTCTGCTCACCAAACTCTCCTCCTATGGTATCCATGGAAATCACCACGCATGGCTTGTGGACTTCCTCTCTGGTCGTAGTCAACATGTGGTCCTGAATGGATTTCTCTCATCTCCCCCTTCCTGTTCTGGCTGTAGTTCCCCCAAGGTAGTGTTCTGGGCCCTGTGCTTTTTCTGGTCTTCATCAATGATCTCTCTGACTCTGGAAAATCCTATCTCTTTGCTGATGACTCCACTCTCTGCCGCTCCATACCTCATCCCTCAGATTGGCAGTCTGCAGCCTCCTCACTCTCTGCATACCTGGACAAAATCACAGACTGGTCAAACAAGTGGAACATGTCTTTCAATCCTGACAAATCTCACTCTTACTACGTCTCTCCGAAAAGACCGTCTGGACAACACTCCCATCTACTTTCTCAACAATCCTCTCCAAGACGTTCTGTCACTCAAGCTCTTGGGTCTCACAATCTGCCATGTTCTTTCCTGGGAAAACCACATTTCCAAGCTGGCCTCCAATGCCAGTCGCCGACTGGGCATCCTCCGTCGTGTGAAGTCCTTCCTTGGCATACCTGAGCTCCTCACCACATACAAGGCTTTCATCCACAGCTCAATGGAATACTGCTCTCCCCTTCAGGCTGGTGCTTCTGCCTCACACCTAGCTCGGCTTCACGCTGTTAAACCAAAGCTTTCAGAATCATTGGAATCTCCCGCGATGAAGCTACCTCTGAGGGCCTTTCACTTACTCACCGCAGGCAGGTTGGTGGTCTTTCTGTCTTCTACCGATTCCTCTCTGGCTTAGCCACCCCAGCCCTGTCTGTGCACTGTCCCCAAAATACTCCTACAGGTTGCACAAGATCTGCCAGCAACCCTCTTCTGGTGAAACTTCCAAAATCATGATTCTCTGCTCACCTTCACTCTTTCATTCCTCTTTTCTCCCACCTCTGGAACAAACTCCCTCACTCTCTTCAATCCCACTCCTCTCTCCAGGTCTTGAAAACAGCTGTTCACCACCATCTCTTATCTTTCCCCATCCAAAACCTTGATCTTTTCTACCCCCCTTTAATTCACCCCAGATCCACTTTTCTGAAATACCGACTTCTTTCCTGGAAGTCTTAGCTGTGTCAATGTGTTTCTTTTACCGGTAATCTTCGGTAATCTTCATCATCCTGTATGCGACTGAGCATTTCCAAGGCAAACGTCTTGTATTTGGGTTCGTCATTTGGTTTGTGTTCCTGCAGAATCTCCACCTTATGGCATAAAGCTTCAGTCTTTTATGCAAAATCCTGTGTACAGTGGTGGTTGGTAGTCCCAGTTCTCTGGATGTGCGTTGGATTTGCTTTTCTGGGACGATGTTTAAATTATTCACACACTCGTTCATGCATAAGTAAGCAATCATTCATTATCTGTGTGCGTAGTTTGAGCAAGATCAGTAAATGCATCTCCGAAAAAGGGTTGATGTGTTCAATACCGGATTTTTTACAACTAAAATGGCCACCAGTTGACCACTTTTGATTGCATCGCGAAACAAAATGATGTGCATTATATGTACACCATCATGTATTGTCTTTGTGTCAAGTATGAACAAAATCGGTCCATACATCTCTGATATATGGTTGCAGACAGATGGGTGGAAGGACGACCCCCAATCCTTAAGTCCCCGTTTCGGACTAAGTGCAACGGGGGCAAGAAATCACATAGGTATGGAGGGTCACTCCATGAATAAATATTGGAACAGTGGCAGGCATGCTATTGAAGAGGTAGGCTAGGTTACATACATCACAGGAAATTACACGAAATGCTGGTGGTCATACCTTGAATGATCAATGGAGGGGAGAATGCGATTGATGGACAAAGAAAGGTGATTTTCATGTACGAGCAACACCCGCTCCCGGATGACGATAAAACGGACAAGGATTAGCATGGTGACAGGGTAAACTCAATGTCAATCATGTTTCTCACCCACGATGACAGTTGTGATCAATAGCTCTCACTGATTGAGCAGAGCTATTGGTAACTTGGAATGCAAAAGTTAAGCCCGTCCTTTAAGCGGTACCACCAGAGGCGCTTAAAGTATTATTACCCTGCGCTCGCGAAGCGAAAACCAGGGCTAAGCATTCGCCTAGCTACGTACGTGTGTGTCGGCATTTCAGGAAAGTAAAGTGTGTGCCGTGTCAGCATTTTAAAATTCATTTTCTCAGCAACCGTTGGCCCAATTGACATGAAATTTTACCATAGGAGTGCCTCCACCTGTAGAAATTTTTTATTCATAATTATGACGTCATAGGTCACGTGGTACGGACGAAATCTTGGAAAAACTTTGCACCTCTATCTCCCAAACCGCTCCATGGAAAAAAACTGAAACATGGCTCATTGTCAAGTACTCCGCTTGGGGAATAACATATGTTAATGATGATGTCATCGGTACTTTAATTATGACGTCATAATTCGACAAGTACAACGCTTGATTGATCAGTATTACTCTTTTTTCTCTGCAATTCTTGGTCCGATTGACACGAAATTTGACACGAGGTCGCTCAGCGCTCGGAGGTCGCGACTTGTCTCTTCTTCAAGCTCGGGGCGCATCTCATCTCACGTCCGGTAAGTCGCTGCGTATATCCGGCGGGGAGTGACACGCCCTCGGCTCGTTAGCTCCGCCCCAGATGGAATCGGTCCGTCCTTCTTATTGGGTGCGGGGGGTTACCGGGCTCCGCCCTTGACGAGGAGCTGACAGCCAGCCCCTTCGTGGTAACCCCGTGGAGCGCATGGGCAATGGCGGCTAACCAAGCCGGAGTGAGGACGCACACTCCCCGCGCCGCGCCGCGCCGCCCCCCTCTGTTGTTGTAGTTGTTGTTGTTGTTGTTGTTGTTGTTGTTGTTTCATGGGGAAGATGGGAGGAGGTATGGGGAGGTCCTAAACTCACTACTGGTGCCATACAATCACATTCTGGTGCAACGAAGAGTCAGAATTAATGGAAACGAGTCCTTAACTGACATAGACTAAGAATAACTAGCAAGAGGTCCGAAAGTTGTCTACGTGAGATGCGGTGGACCTGGGCACGACATTTAATGGGGGAAGAAGGGGAAGGTCGGTTCTACAGAGTGTTGTTTACAGACAATGGGACTAGGGAATGGGGGATTGGGGATAGTTGGGGAGTATTGGGGAAATAGGGGAATATTTACAAGCGGATATGGAGGCCAAATCCCATATCCGCAACATTGTGACCTTTTAATTCGTATTCAAGTACATTGGACATCTGTCTTTCCTCCATGTAATTTGTGTACAAGCCCCACACTATGGGCCTTGAATTAATGTAGTAGAAAGTTGAACCGAATGTGCTCTAGCGTTCACTTATGGATGCTCAGATCACAGGTGCCAGGAGATGGGTTGTTGTTTTGGACCAAATTGCATGATGGAGGTATTTTTTTTTAATGCATTCTGGCATTCTCCAGCCATGTCAGAATCTCTTGGGAATGGGGAATGTTTGGTTTTCACCGAGTCAGCTGGTTTTTTTTTTTTGACCATTTTTAAAGATTACCTGTCTTGTATTGGCTTTTTGTGATGTAAACATTGCTATGAATGGCATCTGTTTACAATGTGGATGCCTTATACTGTCTGTTTACAATTGTAAATGTGTAAGTGCTTGTCACTCAATAGAGGATCTTTAGTTAAGTTGATGCATGGGCTGCGGAGGAACTTGTGCATTTGAACACGATGGATCATGTCAGGAGATTTCGTGAGGCGAGGATATTGGGCTACAGACGAGTAAGTGACACCACCTTTCTTTGCTGCTTTTGCGAAAAGTGGGTGAGTTGTTGCCAGCACACTAGTTTATTTTATTTTATACTAGCAGAAGTACCCGGCATTGCCGGGCGGGGGAGGGGAGGGGGAGAGGAGGGGAACGGGGGGGGGGGGAGCGAGCCCCTTGGCAAAGCGAACGATTTTTTTTTTCATAGCGTCATAGCGTCATAACGTTCATAGCGTCATAGCGTTTCATAGCGTCATAGCGATTTTTTTTTCATAGCTTCATAGCGTTCATAGCGTCATATCGTTCATAGCGTCATAGCGTTTCATAGCGTCATAGCGTTTTTTTTTTTCATAGCGTCATAGCGGTCATAGCATCATAGCGTTTCATAGCGTCATAGCGATTTTTTTTTTCATAGCGTCATAGCGTTCATAGCGTCATAGCGTCATCACGTGATCGCTCTGAGCGAATCAGCGCCCACCTGCTCTGATTCCGTTGATTCCGTGCGCTGAAATGCGCTGAGGTAAATATGAATAAAAAATATGGATCGTCAAATATTTTGAGTTCGGCCATGTTCGTCCCAGGCTCAATGGCCATGTCTATGCCAAATATCAAGCACGTAAGCCTCTCCGTTTAGGAGTCTATCGGTAACATTACACACACACACACACACACACACACACACACACACACACACACACACACACACACACACACACACACACAGTGTTTTATATATATAGATGATGTCATCGCTCACGTGGTCTGGCAGCCATATTGGATCAAAAAAAAAAGAAACGTTCCAAAATAGAAGAGTTGGCTCACACCAAGTTGACTGCGCAGGGTAAGTATTCTATGAATACCATCTAGTTAGTAAAGGGTATAGCTTCGACTTAGAAGATGCCCTGCGTCTCTAAAGGTAAAACAAGCTGTAGAATATTTGAGTGACCAGGATCCTGGAGAGGTATTTCTTGTATATAGAGTCGAGGCTCGTGGAAGAGCTGGTAAACTGAATGGATGAGGATGTGACAGGCAAAATAAATAGTGGAGAGAGGGGGGACACCAACAGCGGAGTTGCAGGACAAGGTAGAGCGAGACTTCGACACACAATGGGTGCTGAGGAATCGGGGGCAGGAAAAGACGCTTGAGGTGGACAAGATGGATGTGGAAGGAAACTCTCAGGAGGGAAAAACTGGAAATTTGGAAGGAGGAGGGATTGGGGTGGGGTTAATGAGGGTAGAAAAGCTCAGGTTTGGATTGGGGGCAATCTAAGATGGTGGTGAACAGCTGTCTTGAAGACCTGCATTGAAGAATGAGATTGCGGAGAATGTGGAAGTTGGTTCTACAGACAGGAAAAAGAGGAACGAATAATTAGAGGTGAGCAGTGATTCTGGATTTAGGGAGTTTCACCAGAAGAAGATTGATGATGGACCCTGTGTACCCTGCAGAAACCTGGGGGAGGAGGGGAAACTAGAAAAGAGCAGAGGGTGCAAGACCAGAAAGGAAGCTGTAGAGGATTGAGAGACCACCGAACTGTCCGTGATGGCGAAGTGATAGACCCATAGGCTCAGCTTCAGCATGGGAGATTCCAATGATTTTGACAGTCTTAGTTTCCACGGCATCAAGCTGAGCAAGATGTGAGGCAGAAGGGAGAGCAGTACTCCATCAAGCTGCGGATGATGGCCGTGCAGGTGGATCGGACTTTGTCCGACAGAGGATGCCCAGTCGGCGACTGGCTTTGGATGCCAACTTTGAAATGTGGTTTGCCCAGGAAGCTATGTGCAGATAATGAAGACTGCTTGGAGTGCAAGATCGGATGAAAGTCAGTGGAAGACTGAAGACCCTCATCTCGTCTGTAATGCGAAAGAAACATGTGCCATGGCCTCTTGTTGAGACAAATTCAGGGATAGTCTCTACTACCGGCTACCCCTGCCTGGAGCCTAAGGCCATTTACAAGAGCCCACTCAGGTATTTCAATTGTGTCTTCAACTGCACCGATTATATTATCTTACACACTACGACATGTCATAGCGCATAGCCTGAGTGGCGGATGCATATAGGAGACTAAAATATTCACCTTTTGGTCGAGTTGTTCAAAATATTTTAAGGGGGTCGAGGTGGTGGGCCTTTTCTTCGAAAATTTTCGAATGCTTCATTTGCTTCTCCTGCATTAAACTTTTTTCTAAAGTTATTCAATCCAAGTGTGATTCCTTGCTAATGAGGGAGCTTCCTTTAAAGATTATTTATCGGTGAGCATAGTGATTAAGATGTTCCATCCAGGCAAGCAGTGAATCTTCTCCCCGAGCCTTGTGGATAGTGGAGAGGCCTTGAGGTGTTTGGAGGCTAACCATTTGTTAAGCTACATACACTCAACCCAGTCTGTCCTGCTCGTCTAGCCATTCTGTCGATGTTCCTGGCCCAATTAGCTTTATGGGTAATGGTGACCACCAGGATGTTGACACTGAAAGACTGGAATGGTGGTACCATTGAAAGTCAGGGGCATCTGACTATGATCTTTCTTGTTGTAGTTAGTCATTACCTGACACATTTCAGGTGCGAAAGTAACTTCTCACTTGTCATCCGAAGCCTGCTTGTTTTCAAGGATTTTCTGCACGTGGGCACGTGTTGCTTCATTACCAGAGGTGTTATGAATGGTTTTGAACACTGTGAGATCATCAGTGAATAGTCCCACACCTGAACCTATAATGAAGGGAAGGTCATTGGTGAAGCAACGAAAGCTGATTGGGCCAATTGCTCTGCCTTGAGGAACTCCTGCGGCTCTGTCCAAAGGTTGTGATGATTGTCCACTAACAATCGCAACCATTATGATCTGTGTCAGGGAGGATTCCAGCTATTAGAGGATTGTCATTTTGATTCGTATCGATGCCAGCTTTAGCAGAGCTCTTTGGTGCCAGAGTCAAAATTCTGCCTTGATGTCAAGAGCATTAGTTTTCACCTCTCCTTTGACATTCAGCTCTTGTGTCGATGTTTGAATGAAGGCTGTGACTAGATACAGTGCATGATGATTCTGACAGGACCTCAGCATCTGAGTATCTGTGAGCAGGTTTTGTTTCCAGATATTTTGAGATGGCAGTGTTGATGACATTGGGAAAAGATCTGGCTGTGTAATAATTGGGTGGATTTTATTTGTTCTGATTCTTGTGTACAGGACATTAGGGAATCTCTCATATGGTTGGATAGATGCCAGTGTGGCTGCTATACTGGAACAGCCTGGTCAAAGGGACAGTCAGTTATGGAGCGTAGGTCGTAAACACTGATATTGGCCCAACAGACTTTGTTCTATCCAGTGCAGTTTCGTGGAGTGAAGCTAATTGGCTGTATGGTGGCATCCACGATAGCAGGAAATTTGGGAGTGCATTCCCTTTGAGCTGTCTCGGCTGGGTTTGATTGCTGACCCGATTATAAACTTCCATCCAGGTGTCCAGGGTGTTGGATCAATGAGTGTGCCATCCATCAGATGGGACGATAAGCTGGGATCCGTTTGCCAGCATTGGTCGCTGGTGGATATTAAAGATCCCACAGCATCTTTCATAAGAGTAGACCATTGTGTTTCGGCATCCTGGCCAAATTCCAAATTCCTGCCTCCACCAACCATAGGGCTCAGACCAGTTGTCATTGAGAAGGCCTGAAGCTCCCCTCTACCTCCACCCTACCCTCCCCCGCACAAAAATGCTACAAGAAAGTTTAAAGTTCAGAAAGTTATACAGTACATTCAGAATGTATTCAGACCCCTTCACTTTTTTCACATTTTGTTATGTTGCAGCCTTATGCTGAAATCGTTTAAATTCATTTTTTCCCTCATCAATCTACACTCAATACCCCATAATGACAAAGAGAAAACAGGATTTTAGAAAGTTTTGCAAATTTATTAAAAAGAAAAAACTGAAATATCACATTTACATAAGTATTCAGACCCTTTGCTATGACACTTGAAATTTAGCTCAGGTGCCTCCCATTTCTCTTGATCATCTTTGAGATGTTTCTACACCTTGATTGGAGTCCACCTGTGGTAAATTCAATTGATTGGACATGATTTGGAAAGGCACACACCTGTCTATATAAGGTCTCACAGCTGACAATGCATATTAGAGCAAAAACCAAGCCATGAGGTCGAAGGAACTGCCTGCAGAGCTCAGAGACAGGATTGTGTCGAGGCACAGATCTGGGGAAGCCTACAAAAAATTCTGCTGCATTGAAGGTTCACAAGAGCACAGTGGCCTCCATAATTCTTAAATGGAAAAGTTTGGAACAAGCGGGACTCTTCCTAGAGCTGGCCGCCCGGCCAAACTGAGCAATCGGGGGAGAAGGGCCTTGGTAAGAGAGGTGACCAAGAACCCGATGGTCACTCTGGCTGAGCTCCAGAGATCCTGTCTGGAGATGGGAGAAACTTCCAGAAGGACAACCACCACTGCAACACTCCACCGATCTGGGCTTTATGGCAGAGTGGCCAGACGGAAGCCTCTCCTCAGTGAAAGACACTTGAAAGCCCACAGAATCCTGTTTCTCACAGTCTGAGAGTTCTTCAGGTGCTTTTTTGCAAACTCCAAGCGGGCTTTCATTTGTGAACCAAACAAACACATGCGCCAAACCGCCAAACCGCAACACCATGCGCCAAACAAACAAATACGCCAAACTAACACATCTGCCAAACCAACACATCCGCCAAACCAACACATCCACAAAAACCAACACATCTGCCAAAAAAACAAACCCGCCAAAACAACACATCCGCCAAACCAACACATGCGCCATACCAACACATATGCCAAAGAAACAGACACACCAAACCAACGCATGCGCCACACCAAAGCATGTGCCGAACCAAAACATAGGCCAAACCAACACATCCGCCAAACAAACAAATCCACCAAACGAACACATCTGCCAAACCAACATAAGCACCAAACCAACACATGCGCCAAACCAGCACATGCGCCAAAGAAACAAATCCACCAAACGAACACATCTGCCAAACCAACATAAGCACCAAAGCAACACATGCGCCAAACCAACACATGCGCCAAAGAAACAGATGTGCCAAACCAACGCATGCGCCACACCAACGCATCCGCCAAACAAAAAATCCGCCAAACGAAAACATCCACCAAACCAACACATGCGCCAAACCAACATATGCGCTAAAGAAAACAGATGCGCCAAAGAAACGCATGCACCAAACCAACGCATGCGCCCAACCAAAACATGCGCCAAACCAACACGTGCACCAAACCAACACATGCGCCAAACCAACATATACGCCAAAGAAATAGATGCGCCAAAGCAACGCATGCGCCAAACCAACACATGCGCCCAACCAAAACATTCGCCAACCCAACACATGCACCAAACCAACACGTGCACCAAACCAACACATGCGCGAAAGAAACACATCCTCCAAACCAACACATGCGGCAAACCTACACATCCGCCAAACCAACACATCTGCCAAAAAAACAAACCCGCCAAAACAACACATCCGACAAACCAACACATGCGCCATACCAACACATGTGCCAAAGAAACAGACACACCAAACCAACGCATGCGCCAAACCAAAGCATGCGCCAAACCAAAACATAGGCCAAACCAACACATCCGCCAAACAAACAAATCCACCAAACGAACACATCTGCCAAACCAACATACGCACCAAAGCAACACATGCACCAAAGAAACAGACGTGCCACACCAATTCATGCGCCAAACCAAAAAATGCGCCAAACCAACACATCTGCCAAACCAACACATGCCACAAACCCACACATGCGCCAAACCAACACATCTGCCAAACTAACACTTCAGCCAAACCAACACATGCCCCAAACCAACACATTCACCAAACCAGCACATGCCCCAAACCAACACATGCTCCAAAGAAACAGACGTGCCAAACCAACGCATGCGCCACACCAAAGCATCCACCAAACAAAAAATCCGCCAAACTAAAACATCCACCAAACCAACACATGCGCCAAACCAACATATGCGCCAAAGAAACAGATGCGCCAAAGCAACGCATGCGCCAAACCAACGCATGCGCCCAACCAAAACATGCACCAAACCAACACATGCGCCAAACCACCATATACGCCAAAGAAATAGATGCACCAAAGCAACGCATGCGCCAAACCAACACATGCGCCCAACCAAAACATTCACCAAACCAACACATGCACCAAACCAACACGTGCACCAAACCAACACATGCACAAAACCAACCCATCCGCAAACCAACAAATTCAGCAAACCAATACATCCGCCAAACCAACACATCCTCCAAACCAGCAATTCCGCCAAAACAACACATCCGCCAAACCAACACATACGCCAAAGAAACAGATGCACCAAACCTACAAATGCGCCACACCAAAGCATGTGCCAAACCAAAACATAGGCCAAACCAACACATCCGTCAAACAAACAAAGCCGCCAAACTAACCGGCCAAACCAACACATCCGCCAACCAAACAAATCTGCCAAACTAACACATGCGCCAAACCAACATATGCGCCAAACCAACACATGCGCCAAACCAACACATGCACCAAACCAACATATATGCCAAACTAACACATGCGCCAAACCTACACATGCCACAAACACACACATGCGCAAACCAACACATCCGCCAAACTAACACATGCGCCACACCAACGCATCTGCGAAACAAAAAATCCACCAAATTAACACATGCGCCAAACCAACACATGCGCCAAACCAACAAATGCGCCAAAGAAACAGATGCGCCAAAACAATGCATGCGCCAAACCAACGCATCCGCCCAACCAAAACATGCACCAAACCAACACATGCGCCAAACCAACATATACGCTAAAGAAACAGATGCGCCAAAGCAACACATGCGCCAAACCAACACATGCACCAAACCAACACGTGCACCAAACCAACACATGCACAAAACCAACCCATCCGCAAACCAACAAATTCAGCAAACCAATACATCCGCCAAACCAACACATCCTCCAAACCAGCAATTCCGCCAAAACAACACATCCGCCAAACCAACACATACGCCAAAGAAACAGATGCACCAAACCTACAAATGCGCCACACCAAAGCATGTGCCAAACCAAAACATAGGCCAAACCAACACATCCGCCAAACAAACAAATCCGCCAAACTAACCGGCCAAACCAACACATCCGCCAACCAAACAAATCTGCCAAACTAACACATGCGCCAAACCAACACATGCGCCAAACCAACACATGCGCCAAACCAACACATGCACCAAACCAACATATATGCCAAACTAACACATGCGCCAAACCTACACATGCCACAAACACACACATGCGCCAAACAAACAAAGCCTCTATACCAACACGTGCGCCAAACCAACAGTTGCACCAAACCAACATATGCGCCAAACTAACACATACGCCAAACCAACACATCCGCAAACAAAGAAAATCCCCCAAACCAACACATATGCCAAACTAACACATGCCCCAAACCAACAAATCCGCCAAACCAAAACATCCACCAAAGCAACACATGCGCCAAATCAACACATGCGCCAACGAAACACATGCGCCAAAGAAACACATCCTCCAAACCAACACATGCGCCAAACCTACACATCCGCCAAACCAACACATCTGCCAAACAAACAAACCCAACAAAAGAACACATCGGCCAAACCAACACATGCGCCATACCAACACAAGCGCCAAAGAAACAGATGCACCAAACCAACGCATGCGCCACACCAACATGCACCAAACCAATGCATGCGCCACACCAACATGCACCAAACCAAAACATGCGCCAAACCAACACATCTGCCAAACCAACAAATCCGCCAAACTAACACATCTGCCAAACCAACACATGCCCCAAACCAACACATGCGCCAAACCAACATATACACAAAAGAAACAGATTCGCCAAAGCAACGCATGCGCCAAACCAAAACATGCGCCAAACCAACACGTGCACCAAACCAACACGTGCACCGAACCAACACATGCGCCAAACAAACAAAACCAAACAAACAAAATTGGTTTGTTGGTTTGTGTTGGCTGCTCAAAAAGGAGTATTTTGCTTGTTGACACAGCCTCACAGATGAAAATGTGTTTCATCAGACATTAACAAATTATTAGCAATGTTTTGGTTTTCATTTTCGTCCATAAATGAAAGTATTCCCTCAAAAATTATTGTGGGCAATCTCATCATCTTGGCTTAATTCCTGGACAGTTTGAATTTCATGGGGATAAAAGTTTAAATCCTTGTGCAATATTCTGCGTAGTGACGTGTGAGAAATTCTTACGGCTGATGCATGCTTTCGGCTGGAGCGATGCAGACTTCTCAAAAGTGACTCCCTTACACGCTCAATGTTTTGTGCCGTTCTTAATGATTTGGGTGCTCCCGGCGGTTTCTCTTTTAAAGTTGAACCGGTTCTCTCAAACTTCTGAACCCATAACTTGATAGCACGAACAGACGGCACATTTCCATGACATTGAACATTGAAATGGAGTTTGAATTGACGTTGTGCAGCAGTTGCACCATTATTATTCTTGTAAAAATCTTTGATAGCGAAAGCGCGTTCTTCAACTGACCAGTAACACATGGTCACTCAAGTGGTCTGCCTGCAAAAAAAGAAAAGTAAATCAGTAAAAAATAAAAATGCATGTTATGTACATCAACATCATGAATGAATGTATTTTGAAATACAATTTTTTATTTCCTTCACACGAATTTCAAAAATTACCATATTTCTGGCTCACCCTGTGTATATACAGTGCATTCAGAAAGTATTCAGACCCCTTCACTTTTTTCACATTTTGTTACGTTGCAGCCTTTTGCTGAAATCGTTTAAATTCATTTTTTCCCTCATCAATCTACACTCAATACCCCATAATGACAAAGAGAAAACAGGATTTTAGAAAGTTTTTCAAATTTATTAAAAAGAAAAAAACTGAAATATCACATTGACATAAGTATTCATACCCTTTGCTATGACACTTGAAATTTAGCTCAGGTGCCTCCCATTTCTCTTGGTCATCTTTGAGATGTTTTTACAGCTTGATTGGAGTCAATTTGTGGTAAATTCAATTGATTGGACATGATTTGGAAAGGCACACACCTGTCTATATAAGGTCTCACAGCTGACAATGCATATCAGAGCAAAAACCAAGCCATGAGGTCGAAGGAACTGCCTGCAGAGCTCAGAGACAGGATTGTGTCGAGGCACAGATTTGGGGAAGCCTACAAAAACTTTCTGCTGCATTGAAGGTTCCCAAGAGCACAGTGGCCTCCATAATTCTTAAATGGAAGAAGTTTGGAACAACCAGGACTCTTCCTAGAGCTGGCCGCCTGGCCAAACTGAGCAATCGGGGGAGAAGGACCTTGGTAATAGAGATGACCAAGAACCCGATGGTCACTCTGGCTGAGCTCCAGAGATCCTGTGTGGAGATGGGAGAAACTTCCAGAAGGACAACCATCACTGCAACACTCCACCGATCTGGGCTTTATGGCAGAGTGGCCAGACGGAAGCCTGTCCTGAGTGAAAGACACATGAAAGCCCGCTTGGTGTTTGCAAAAAAGCACCTAACGGACTCTCAGACTGTGAGAAACAAGATTCTGTGGGCTTTCATGTGTCTTTCGCTTTCATGTTTCACAAGCTCGATCCCTCTAGCTGGCGTTTTAATAACGCCTTTTCATTGGGAGGGACTCATTCCCTCCCAATTGTTCCTTCGCAACATCATTCACTCTTTGCATTCGCTACCGGACTGCTGTTCCGCACGCACTCCATTTTCTACATTCACATTGCTTCTTACACCAATCTATTTAAGTACTTTTCCTCTAACTCATGCATTCCCCATGGCCCATTCAATTAAGCATATTCCTTTTAACACTACATTGCTAAGCTAGCTACATACCCACTACAGGTCAACCATCTCTAACACACTATGTCACGAATGCTAACCTAATCTAATCCTCCCCTCCTAAGGCCAATGCTTCTGTTCCCCCTCGTGGAGCAGCTATTCACCCATGCTCCCACGTGTGTGTAATTTTTTTCTCCCTTTAATCTAATGAGTCTCTCTATGTCTGCAGAGGTGCTCAGCCTTACCTCCACCTCCAGGGTCGGAGCGATGCATGATGGCGTCTCATCAGCCTTGTATGACCGTAGGTGGTTGGCGTGGACCATCCAGCCCAAGGAGGCACATTGGGCCCATTTTGATTTTAAACACCCAGTCACAGATTTGTGCCAGGACGGTCCCCGGTCACTGCCAAGGTGAAGTGAGCTTTGGGCATTTGCTCTTCCTTCTCCCGGGACTGAAGAACCAAATCTTCATCCCTGGAGAGTACTCACATACCTGGCTCCGGTGGTCATACCTGCACTTCATCTTTATGCCTTCCAGATGGGGGTAGTGGCATGCGAAGTCATGGACTTGATCCATGCCTTCGTCCAGGTGGCGTGCGTAACCCTCCCCCAGTCCCCCAGTGGTCTATCAGAGTGCTAAGACATGGGACCACACAACAGATCGATGGAAGTTCATATTTCCCATCCATACATGAGCAGCGCTGGTCTGCATGTGGTGGCTCCATGCTGACCTTTCCGATAGTCCATCAGCAAATACGGGAGATGTATGTGCCAGCCCTCCTAATTGTTGGTCGTAAACAAGACCAATTGTTGGATGAAGGTCTTATTGAACCTTTTCACCATCCCGTCAGAGTGAGATCTTAGGGGTGCTGTCCTTGGTTTTCAAATTGATAAGAGACTGCACAGCGCTTTTAGCAATTGGCTTTCAAAATTTCATCCCTGGTCTGTGTGCAGCTCTTGCAGAATCCCATGCCGACATACAAATCATTCCATGAAGGCCTGTGCCACAACCCCGGCTTATGAGTTGGGGAGCGCATAGGCCTCTAGCCATTTGGTAAAATAGTCCATAACCACGAGAATGTATTTGTTACCTTGTTGGGTGTGAGGTAGTGGGACTAGGATGTCCATAGCAACCTGCTCAAGGGGGGGCAGGGCATATCACGCCCCAGGCATATCACGCATATCACGCCCCCATATATCCCCCATATCACGCCCCAGTACAGGCATCACATGCTCAACACCAGTAATGTATATCACGCCCCATGTTAAGCCAATAGAACATCCGACGGACCCGAGATGTTGTTTTTGTCCTGCCGAAATGTCCTCCGAGGCAAGTACCGTGCACCGTATAATCTGGCACTCGGGTTTCCTTGAACTGTCAGAGCCATTGTAGGGAGGAATGATCTGTTCTGACAAAAAAGTTCCACCCATGCAAGTACGGGTGGAAATGGGTCATGGCAGAAAGCTTAGCCATTAACTCTTTGCGAGTGATGCAAAATTTTTGCTCGGACCTCTTCATAGCCCGACTGTCATACGTGATCACTCTTTCAACACCTCCCTGCGCCTGAGAAAAAACTGCACCCAATCCTTCCTGGCTTGCATCCCTTTTTAGGGTAAATGACCTGTCATCGGTGGGGTAAGTTAAAATGGGTGCGGATGTCAAACATCTTTTTACGGCGTAGCCCATCTGGCAAAGCCGTCTAGAACAGTGTTTGTCTGTCCATATGTATGAATGTATGTCCCCTCAAACGTATACCAATCAGCGCTGAGGATCTGGTCACATGACAGGGTGATGTGATTACGTCTGATGTCATTACGGTGGCGCGGCGGGCCGCGGCTGACCGCTGACTCTCCACACTCCGCCATTTTGATTTATATGCCGTTCATGCCGAACATATCGTCGAACATGTCATATATCACAATCTCCATGCTCTACCTTTAGGTTTTTCATTCAGTGTGAAACACAAACAAACCGATTGTTAAAATGACCATCAAATATCGAAAGCATCGGCGTTACGGGTCTTCCAACAATACGGTACGTATAGGCCTTAGGCGTTATGCCTCACCTTCGGACTGCTTCGGACAAATTAAGCCAAGGTTTCTTAATACAGTGGTGTATCGTTTCAGTAATGTCGTTTTTGTAATAGTAATAATAATAATATCATAAATATAACCATAACACTTTAATCCCAATGTCGTGAATACACAGTTAATGGATTGAAGCGGTGTGTAGTTCATGATCAGTGATAAGCGTTGTTTGGTACTAATCTTACTATAATTCACCAAATGTCTGTCAGTCCGTTCGAAGGTACCGTAAAAACTGCTGAACCGATCGCAAAGATATTTTCGGTGTGTAATCCTGGGATCCCCAGGAGTAAAATAGGCTATTTAGTTTTCCCAATTTCAGCTTTAGTCTCCAGAATTCTCAGGTTTGGACTCTTGCATAACATTCGCGTTTGCATGACGTTCATTGTGACGTCTTCTTACGTCGAGCAACGCTACCCGCCCTATGGGCGGGCTTCAATTGGGAGGCCCAAATGAAAAGGCTAAATATCGGAAATTGAAGGCTTTTTTTCTTTTAAACGATTTATATAAACATCCGTTAAATCTCGATCGGTGCAGCCGTTTGTGCGGCACCCGGGAAAATAACGTCATGCAGGAGCAAGTATCAGCAGGATGTGGCAGTGTGGGAGTCCACGTTTGCACCGATCGCTGCACCGTGTGCCGCACAAACGACTGCACCGATCGCTGCACAGCTGCATCGATCGGATGTGGCATGAAGGAGGATCTGCACTTCGGCATGAAGGAGGATCAGATCTAACAGATCGCTGTCTCCATCGATCTTGCCAAGGCCGTAACACCTATCGGCTCAAAATCCTTTTCACTGTTGATTTGGTACAGTTACACGTTTCGGGAATTTGGTACACGTATCGGGAGTACATACGACATAGCGATTGTGAACACGATTATCGATCACGATCATCACGATCATAGTGTATCGATCACGATTTGAAACACGATGGAACAATATTTACCGATATGAACAGTGATGTGGCTTTTATTGAAATTCTAAAGATACTGTTTAGATTTTGATGATTTGCGTGTAATATGATTCAACGTATGTATGAATCGTTTATTATTTTAAAAAAAGCCTTCAATTTCTGATATTTTGCCATCGCCATATGCAGATTCGCCACGGACCCACAATCGATGTTTCTCTACGTGAACGTACCCGTTTGTTTGCGAACAGGTACGTTTTTCATGGAAGTCCTTCACGAACTTGCTGTCCATGTCTGACGTGTGACTGAGGGTGCTACAGGAATGTGGAATTTATTGGTTTCATGCTTTAGTATTCGCCGTATCTGCATTGCCTGTTTGCTTCTGGCCTCCCACCCGTGCATAGCACGGGTATTTCTCTAGTATTAATAACCGAGGAAGTAAGGAATTAGCCTCGGTTTTTTTTTTAGTAATATCATTTTCGAAATAATGATAACGTAACGTTAATAGTATAGTAAATCTAATCGTAACACTAATCCCTTCGTAGTCACTGCAAACTTACTGGAAGTTAAAATATATCATCTTCTACATATTAAAGTAGCGGCAGTTTTGTGTCCATTATCTCTCAAAGGTAGCAGGGGCATTACACAAATCAAACGGAATCACAGTGAACTGATACAATCCCTTACTCATGGAAAATGCCGTTTTCCCCTTCCCTGTCATATCTATCTCCACATGCCAATACCCCCCCCCCCTCTTAAGGTCCAAAGCTGAGAACCAATTTGAGCCCACAACGGGTACAGCCTGCTACCTTTGTGCCACATCCTATAATACATTGTTCTGTACTATGATTAATTACACAATAGTTAACACTACTTTACAGCACCTCCCTGAAGACGACATTGCTGTGAAATTGTACATTTGGCAAATGGCCTTTATCTCCAGGTTACCTGCAAATACGCCAAGTTGCCCCATGTACGCCCGATATTGGTCTCTTGTAACTACACCCTGTGGTATCCACCTGGGCCACATGGATCAACCATCCTCGCAACAAACCCTAAGAAAAATCCCGAAAAAACCCAGAGAAACGGTCCCCAAGTATGCATCTATGATGAACAGTTTTCCGTCTCAGGTCAACATGCGTGTTCTCATCACCCTCCATCATAAAGCGAGACTTGAAAATAAACAGTTCCCATCACCAAATATCCCTTTGATGAAAAATCTCCGATCATTTGCAGTAGTAAATATCGCCATTTTAGAACAAATGGAATTTCCGCACAACATATTGTTGCGAATATGGAATTTGGCCTCCATATCCGCTTGTAAATATTCCCCTATTTTCTCCGATACTCCCCAACTTTCCCCAATCCCCCATTCCCTAGTCCCATTGCATGTAAATAACAATCAGTAGAGCCGACCTTCCCCTTATTCCCCCATTAAATGTCGTGCCCAGGTCCACCGCACCACACGTAGACAACTTTCGGACATCTTCCTAGTTATTCTTAATCTATGTCAGTTAAGGCCTCGTTTCCATTAATTATGACTCTTCGTTGCACCAGAATGTGATTATATGGCATCAGTAGTGAGTTTAGGACCTTTCCCATACCTCCTCCCATCTTCTTCCCCAAACAACAACAATAACAACAACTACAACAACAATTACAACAACAACAGAGGAGATGGCGGCGGAGCGGGGGAGGATGCGTCCTCACACCGGCTCGATTAGCTCCAGACCATGCGCTCCACGGGGTTACCCCGAAGGGGCTGGCTGTCAGCTCCTCGTCAGGGGCGGAGCCAGTAACCCCCCCCCGCACGCACCCAATGAGAAGCAACGTGCCGATTCCACGAGGCGGAGCTAACGAGCCGAGGGCGTGTCACTCCCCGCCGGATATACGCAGCCGCTTGCCGGACGTGACGTCAGATGCGCCTCAGCTTGGAGACTGGAGAGAGAAGCCACCGCCACCCCCAGCGCGACGATACCTCCCCGCATCTCTGGACCGGACCGAGTCGATTCTGCCTTGAGCCAAGAGTGCACCTTGAGCCATCGCGACCTGCCTTTCCTTTTCATCAACCCCCGTGTGAGTCAGCATTTTGTCCCGTGTGTCTGTCGTCTGTCCGGGGTTAATATAAGAGTGTGTCTAAGTGCCTGTCTTCCTGTAATATACCTCTAGCCCCTGTAATCTAACCTTTTTCCGTACGAATATACTTGAGAATCGAAACGTTGGTGTCGTATTGTGTGATTGTAATCCAGCCGGGTGTCTTCTTTTTCTTATTGGTCTAGCATAGCGCGATTAGTCAACCCCGGGTGCAATCGGGGTAACTTGTACGGATACGGCGGCCATCCCGCTCGGCCCACCATACCATCAAAGTCGTATCTGTAACAATTGGTTGTCAGGAGTTGGGATTCGGACCTGGGACTAAATTTGTTAGGCCCAAATTTTGGAACACCAATTGTGTTATAGTAACAATTGGTGTCGGGAGTGAGATTCGAGGCCCGACCAAATTTTTAAAAAAAAAAACGAATAGAGGAAAAAAAAAAATTTGGTCAAAATTTGGAGCGGCCGAAATTTGTTTTGTTTTACGAAACTCGAATTTTGCAAGTCGCGCTATGGCGGATCAAGACGGCTGGGGTCCGGTAGGGGAGAGTGAAGCAGGGTCGGTCCAGGACCAAAATGAGGGACAGGAGGAGAGCGAAGCAGTGAGGGCGGCAGGTTCGCAAAATAGCGCCGTCACGCACGAAGAAGCGGGCGCGCAAAATGGCGCCTCGCTGGTCACCGCGCCCGCGACCGTGGCAGCGCCCCTGGTGGATTCGAACCTTTTCCTCCTGCAAATGAGGGCCCTTATGGAACAAATGGTGGGAATGAGGGCTGATAGTGAGCAAATGAGGGCTGATAGTGAGCAAATGAGGGCTGATAGTGAGCGGTTGGGAAACCAAATGGGGGTAATGAGGGACGAAGCGAGGGGTACCAGTGAGAAGTTAGACAATAATTTTGAGGAGTTAGACAAGAAAATTGAGAAGTTAGACAATAATTTTGAGGAGTTAGACAACGGGATAAAAGAAGTAAAGAATGGGTTAACGGGGGTAGAAAACAGAATGGCCGCTCAAGAGAATCAGATAGAGGGAGTGAAACATGGGTTAACGGGGGTAGAAAACAGAATGGCCGCTCAAGAGAATCAAATGGAAGGGATGCAAAAAGGGTTAGAGGGGTTAGGAAACAGTATGGAAGGCAAATTGAGGGACATGAGGGACCAAGCGGAAAGGGAAGTTAAACAAATGGAGCAGCAGATAGAGGGGGTCAGAATGGGGGTAGAAACCAAACTGGATGCTCACAGGGAGGAAATGGAGCAGATGAGGGTGGCATCTGGGCAGGAGATGCAAGTGATGGGAGAGGAGATCAGAAGAGGAGTGAGTGAGGAGGTCGGAGGAGTGCGCGAGGAGGTGAGGCACTGTGAGGAGCACATGGAAAAGGAGGTGAGAAAGGCGACTGTAAAGTTACAAGGGGGCATAGAGGACCTGACGCAAGAGGTGGAGCAGCTGACGGTGGGACAGATGGAGTTAGTGGAGCAGGTTCAAAGGAACACTGCGGTATTAGGAGGTTTAAAGGCGACACAGAAAGAACTCAAAGATGACTTGGTAGCGACGAAGAGGGAATGTCAGATGGTACGTGAGGGACTGACAACGAGGTTGGACGAGGTGATAGAGGTAATGGAGACGAAGGACCGGCAGGTGAGGACGCACATGGAAACGGTCAAGGTAGCCTTGGAGGACGAGCTTGAGGAGACGTACCGGGGAATAAAAGAGGTGAAGCACAAATTAGAAGAAGTGGAAGAAGGGATGAGCGAAATTAAGAAGCGACGGAGAGGGGATAAGAAAGAGATAAAGGAGGAGATAAAAGAATTGGTCCAAAGTCTGTGTTTGGATCGTGATGATGTGCTCATTAACCGGATGAGGGATTCGCAGGTGATGGAGGAGAAGCGAAGAGGAAGAGGACCCGGTGTAAGTGGTGACCAATATGGTCGTGCGTATGATGCGCCAGGGGATTTAAAAAGCTTGGGGGTCGAGATGGACCCGGGTGTTCGTGAGAGGCCGTTGGTGAAGTGTGCGACAGGTCTGGTGTGCGAAAGAGGAGGTGTGCGAGAAAGTCCGACTCTGGGGTGTGTGAGGAAAAAGTGCGTGCCAAGGAGTAGTGAGGGTGCTGGCGAGAGTGAGTCGGTCGTAGCGTGTGTGCGAGGGAGCACGTGGAAGCGCGGTGTGGTGAGTGTTGCAGAGGGTGTGACGGGAGAGTGTGCGCAGGAGTGTGCGCGAGAAAGGTGTGTGACGGACAGGTGCATGAGGAAAGAGTGCGCTGTCAGAAGTAAGGAAGAATGCACACCTGTGGTGAGTGTTACAGAGGGTGTAACGGGAGAGTGTGCGCGAGAAAGGTGTGTGACGGACAGGTGCATGGGGAAAGAGTGCGCTGTCAAGAGTAAGGGTGAGTGCTCTGTCAGGAATGGAGGTGAAAGTAGTGAGAGTGACATGGAGCGTGAGTTAGTTGTGACAGGTGAGCGAGGATGTACACCTGGGATGGAAGGATGCACCCCTGGAATGGTAGAGCGTGAGTGGGAATGCACGCTGGAGTTGGTGGTGAGGCACGTGGTTGGGTGTGCGAATGAGGGCACACCTGTGATTGTCACAGAGGAGGTGACCGAGGAGGGGGTGCGAAGCGGTGTATTGGTGAGGTGTGCGACCAACGAATGTGTGCCAAAGTGTTCGGTGGTCAGGTGTGTGACCAAGGCTGTGAGTGGAATGAGGGTACCTGGGTGTGTAAGGAAGGGTACGAGGAGCATGGGCACAGCTGGATGTGTGAGCAAGGAACGGGCTGCGGGGTGTAAGCATGCAGGTGAAGCATCGACATTAAACGGGTTAGAGGTTAGGTCGACTTTTAGCCGAATCGGGCCCTCGGTGCGTGCTGGGCCTCGCTTTGAACGGCCGCGTCCTTGCTCCACTAGGCGGAGCGGGCGGCCCGATAGAAAGGGTCGTCATGGCGACCACTTTTTGTTGAGGCATTCCGGCAGGTCGAGATCGGGACATTGGATGGCTCCACGCCGAGGTGATGCGTGGGATCTCGGCCCGGGTAAGCCCCCGTCCCTGCACCGAGTGCCGGACGCATCCAGCCGCTGGCACAAAACAACCAGCATCCATTGCTTGGCTTCACGAAGCCGGGCTTTGGACAGGGATTGGCGCACCGAGAGGTATTAGTGAGTCGACTGGGTGATGAGGTTAGTGTTTTGGACCCAAAATTAGAGAAAAACAAAATTTGATGATTGGCAAGGGATTGGCAGTAGTGATTGGCAGATGATGGGCAGTGATTGGCCAAATTTTTGATTTGTTGAAATTTGATGTGCAAAATTGGTAGTGAGCGATGGGCCCGGTGGGTAAGGTTGGCATCCCTGCCACCTTTCCCATGGGGGGCAAAGGAGCAATAGTTTATGGGGTGTATGGCAGTGAAAACTAGCCCGGGTGGGTTAGGATATTGTGTGTAGGGATCTAGAAGATGACATTAGGTAACGTTAAGATTAGTTAGTGACTGATACCTGTAGTGGGGACGCAGGTAGATTAGTATGGATGATAATGACGAGGGAGCGCAATAGTTTAAAGGGACGACTGGGAAGCGCAAGTTTCAGAAGGGAGTAGTTAGCTGAGATGATGCCGTGTTTGTGAGAATTGAACAGGTGTGATTGCACAGGTGTGCAACTGGACAGGTGTGTGGAGCAGTGTATGAGTAGTGAGTGTGTGGATCAGCGCGAATGCGCTTGGGGAGAGAAGGGTGCAGGTGGCACCAGGTGTGAGAGCACAGGTGTGCAGGTACAGGTGTGTGGAGAGAGTTGGAGTGAGTGGTACGGAGTGGTGTGCATGGTGCGAAGGTGTGGATGGGGGAAGAGTGGACCCCTTTCACGAGCACCCGGGGGCGGGTAGTGTAAGTGTTAGGTAGAGGGTACAGGTAAATTGTGGTTGGATATTGGCATTTGTGGTGCGGTGGCAGAATGGTGTTGTGGATGGGTGCATTAGTGTTGTGGAAATGGCTGGGCGTGTAGCCTGTTAGTGTGTGTAGTTGGTTGGGCACTCCACCACTGTGAGGATGTCGGCCAGGTGAGGCCGCAGGTGGGCTCTGGGAGCCGGTAGTTGTGAGTGGGTGCCTGAGGATCCCGGGTGTGGATCGGGCAGCCCAGTGCCAGAGAGGGCACGGAGTGGGGAGAGAGCCAGAGGGCCTTCCCCTGGTAGTTAGGTTAGGGTAAGGAGCAGGTAAGCTCGGAGGCAACTGCAGTGGTGGAGGTGTGCAGGTGGGTAGACCCACTGGGAGAGGTACACGTCGCAGCCCAGAAATTGTACGAGGGCACCGGGAGATGAATCGGGGGAGTGAGACCCCAAATTGAAGAGCACCACAGTTTGGCCAATGGGAATTGGTTCTTAGAACCCATAGTGTAAGAGGGCCAATGGTTTGGCCGGAGAGAGACCCCGGGTAGTGTAAAGTTGTTAAAGTCATTTAGGAGATAGTTAGGATTGATGAACCTGTCGCACCATACGCAGCCACTTACCTGTGGTGATGATGATGACTCCACACCTGTGTTTTCTTTGTTTGTGTTGCAGAAATGAGAATTGTTGTTGGATTTGTGAGACGCATCACGACGTGGATGAGACATTGGGGTGATTCCATCTCTCCCTCCCTAGGAGGGACTGATGATGAATTGGTGATGGCAGATTTTGATGTGCAGTTGGAGATGGCAAATTTTGATGAGAGTTGAAAATGGCAAATTTGATTGGTTAGGAGGGAGAGAAGACGAATTTGGTTTATGGGAGGAACGGGGAAGACAGTAGGGATGTTTGTTGATTTGTAAAGTAGATGTTTATGGGTAGTGTTGTGTTTTGTGGATACAGTAAGGGGTAACGGAGGGGCCATGTAGGTTACCTGGTGGGGGGGGGGGGGGGGCGTACGATAGGAACGTACCTGTCTCACCTGGTTCCCATGTGCCCCCAGTGTGCATTACCTTATATTGCGTGCACTTTTGCGCCCTTACCACCTTACTCACTTGTTTCTTCTGTTGTCTCCCACCTCCGAGGATCTGGCTTTGGGGTAGAGAGAGAGGAGAGAGAGGTGCTGGCGACGCAGTTGTGGGCCTGCACTTTCGCTGTTCGCTGCCTGGATCGGTACACCATATGGACCGCAATGTTTGTGGCCACCCACAATGGACCGCAGTTCGTTTGCGGCCAAGCACCACCCGGGGATGGACCTATGGGTCAACGTGGCACCTATGCCATACAGGTGAACCACTTTTAGTTAAACACCAAGTGCACCACAAGAAGAGCAAGAGACACCTGCAGGGTTAGGGGTTGTCGAATTTATTTTTATTCCAATGAACAATGGTGACTGCACCGATTGGTGGTGGGGTGGTGCTTTTGATGCTGGGAAAGGGTGCTCTGCACGTTATTAAAGGGCCGTCGGCCACAGAGCACTCGTGGGTTGGTGTATCGATGTTGGCAAGCGCGCTCTCTCTATGCATAACATCTGCATGTGTTCCTCCAAAAACAGGTCCTGGATCGTAGTGTAAATAGCAGCGTAGTCTTGTAAATAATGCTCCCTACCGGCTGTATGTTTAGTTTGAGAATTCTTTCCGGATTCGGTTATCCTGTGGGTGTGTTTCTGTGAGGAGAAGGGTGCAACGTCGCAGGGGGACATATTTACTCATTTGTGAATATCTGTAAAACTGTCGCACTCAGGGTAGAGTTAATAGTAGAGGGAACTACATTGCGTGCCACACTAAAGTAGGTAAAAATTTATCGGGTCGGGACGCCCCGAGGGTAGAGAAGGGTGCAATGTTGCGAATATGGAATTTGGCCTCCATATCCGCTTGTAAATATTCCCCTATTTTCTCCGATACTCCCCAACTTTCCCCAATCCCCCATTCCCTAGTCCCATTGCATGTAAATAACAATCAGTAGAGCCGACCTTCCCCTTATTCCCCCATTAAATGTCGTGCCCAGGTCCACCGCACCACACGTAGACAACTTTCGGACATCTTCCTAGTTATTCTTAATCTATGTCAGTTAAGGCCTCGTTTCCATTAATTATGACTCTTCGTTGCACCAGAATGTGATTATATGGCATCAGTAGTGAGTTTAGGACCTTTCCCATACCTCCTCCCATCTTCTTCCCCAAACAACAACAATAACAACAACTACAACAACAATTACAACAACAACAGAGGAGATGGCGGCGGAGCGGGGGAGGATGCGTCCTCACACCGGCTCGATTAGCTCCAGACCATGCGCTCCACGGGGTTACCCCGAAGGGGCTGGCTGTCAGCTCCTCGTCAGGGGCGGAGCCAGTAACCCCCCCCCGCACGCACCCAATGAGAAGCAACGTGCCGATTCCACGAGGCGGAGCTAACGAGCCGAGGGCGTGTCACTCCCCGCCGGATATACGCAGCCGCTTGCCGGACGTGACGTCAGATGCGCCTCAGCTTGGAGACTGGAGAGAGAAGCCACCGCCACCCCCAGCGCGACGATACCTCCCCGCATCTCTGGACCGGACCGAGTCGATTCTGCCTTGAGCCAAGAGTGCACCTTGAGCCATCGCGACCTGCCTTTCCTTTTCATCAACCCCCGTGTGAGTCAGCATTTTGTCCCGTGTGTCTGTCGTCTGTCCGGGGTTAATATAAGAGTGTGTCTAAGTGCCTGTCTTCCTGTAATATACCTCTAGCCCCTGTAATCTAACCTTTTTCCGTACGAATATACTTGAGAATCGAAACGTTGGTGTCGTATTGTGTGATTGTAATCCAGCCGGGTGTCTTCTTTTTCTTATTGGTCTAGCATAGCGCGATTAGTCAACCCCGGGTGCAATCGGGGTAACTTGTACGGATACGGCGGCCATCCCGCTCGGCCCACCATACCATCAAAGTCGTATCTGTAACAATATTACCTTTACAACAACAACAACTACACCTCCAATAACACGATCGCTCTGGGAATCATGTAGCAGCCCCCTCCCCTCCCATCCACCATCACAGCACGGTTGTTAAAGAACATAACTCACAGACTTGTGGATTTACCTTTGTTTCATAAAGAAAAGTACGATTCTTTTATAAATATTGTTGCGGATCTCGAGCCCGTCGACGTATTGAGGGGGGGGGGGGGGGGGTTAAGCTTTGCTCCTCCTCGAGCTTCGAGTCCACGAGGCCGCCCCCACTCTATACTCGTGGAGGATGGATTGCAGGGCAATTCCAGCCGCCGAACCTACAGCTAATGCGTGGAAGGGTTTCCGGTCACAACCCGAGTACCTTCAACACACGCTGCCGCGAGGACGGGAGCTGAACCTCACACGAGTCACGCGGTATGGTACGCCCGAGCGGTTTGCGTGACTCGTGCCGTTAATCACAATGAACCCGATCGAGCGGTTTTAACTCGTGCAATGCGAGGCCAATGGTGAAGGGACGAAAACGGCCAAGTTGGAAACAAACCACAGATTTATCCACAAATGTACACTGGTGATAGAAAAGGGACACAGAGGAGAATCTTAACCACCTTACTTACGTTACCCAGACAAAGGCCCTCAGACTCGTTCGGGGAAGGGGAGGAAGAGGGGGACGCGCACAAAGCACGGCCGCTTGGTGCAGTTCGCCCTGGACGGCTCGTTGGGCGTTTCCACCCGAGGATATTCGTGGCAGGGACGTTGACCTCAGTCGTGCATGAACGGGAATCCACGCAGCGTGTCCCGAAGCCAGCGAGGCAAAGCGCACGTGCAGGGAGTCCAGGCAGAGGTCGTCAGGGTCCAGGGCCAGAGAGAGTCTATATTAGGGAGTCCAGGCAGGGAGATCGTCGGGCCAGAGAGAGTGCGTTCAGAGCCAGAGAGTCTATATTAGGGAGTCCAGGCAGGGAGATCGTCGGGCCAGAGAGAGAGCGTTGAGAATCCCGGGACAGAGAGTCTATATTAGGGAGTCCAGGCAGGGAGATCGTCAGGCCAGAGAGAGAGCGTTCAGAATCCCGGAACAGAGAGTCTATATTAGGGAGTCCAGGCAGGGAGATCATCGGGCCAGAGAGAGAGAGCATTCAGAATCCCGGGACAGAGAGTCTATATTAGGGAGTCCAGGCAGGGAGATCATCGGGCCAGAGAGAGGCGAATCCAGAGAGAGTTCAACCTGCCAGAGAGAGAGAGTTCGGGGGTCCGGGCCGGGTTTTATATTCCCCGGAGTCCCACCAGAATGTTCCACGGGCCTCCACTGTCCGCCAGGGGTCACGTGTTGTGACAGCCCCTCATCAGTCAGTCCCCCTTAGCTCTCATTGGCCGCCGTTCTTGGCCACTCCCCTTTAGCTCTCATTGGCCGCCGTTCTTGGCCACTCCCCTCTAGCTCCCATTGGCTGTTTGCTGCTTACCAGCCACGCCCTCCGGCTCCTCCCTCGGGCCTGCCCGACTTGTCCTAGGGCCCACCACATGGCATTCCAGGCTCCAATGAGGCCTACCCTTACTCTAGCTGCCTCAACGCATACTAACACTGGGAAGGAGACTATACTTCACATTTAATAAGAAATAACTGACTAAGCGAGGCTACATCTTGTGGTGCAACTAAGTAAAGGGGGAGTGGGGGGGGGGGGGGTTGCCTTTATTCCAAAAACCACAACAATATATTAATTTTCAAAGTGATAACGGAACCTCAAATAGCAAATAAAACATTCTATGGAACAACAAGCACAATGTCACCCCCACGTCATGATGCGTCTTACATCCCCAAAACATTTGCAACAAAAAAAAGCAAACATGGTGTGGAGTCATATCATCACCTCAGGTGAGTGGCTGCATATGGTGCGAAGGGATTTCAATCCTAACTATACTCTAAATGACTTTAACACTCTTACTCTACCCGGGGTCTTTCCCTGCCAACCCATTGGCCATCTTACACGATGTGGTTCTAAGAACCAAACTCCCATTGACCAAACTGTGGTGCTCACCAATTTGGGGTCTCACTTCCCCGATTCTTCACCCTGTGCCTTCGCACAATTTCCGGGCTGGGTCATGTGGCGCTCCCAGCCGGTCCGCTCACCTGCACACCTCCGCCACTGCAGTTGCCTCCGAACTTACCTGCTCCTTTCCCTAACCTACCTGGGGAAGGCCCTCTGGCGCTCTCACCCCACTACCGCCCTCTCTGGCGTCGGGCTACCCGGGTCCGTCCTCCGGATCCTCGGGCCCCATTGAACAACTCTACTGGCTCCCAGAGCCTACCTGCGGCCTCACCTGGCCGACATCCTAACAGTGCGGAGTGCCCATTTAACCATACACACACTAACAGGCCACACGGCCAGCCAATTGACTCCACTAATGCACCCATCCAACACTCTGTGCAACTACTCGCACCACAGATGCCAATATCCAACCACAATTTACCTACTCCCTCTCCCTACCTTTAAACTACCCTCCCCAGGTACTCGTGAAAGGGGTCCATCTTCCCCACCCACTCCTTTCGCACCAACCACTCCACTCCACATATTCCACACTACTCACTCCACACCATCCATTCCATACTCCATACCATCTATTCCATACTAGCTATTCCACGCAACCATTCATTTCATCCAACCATTCTCCATACACCTGTGCTTCACCTGCACACCTGTGCCCACACACCTGGTGTCATCTGTACACCTGGTGGCACTTGCACCCATCTCTCCTCCAGGACCATTCATTCAATACAACTCACAATCACACCTTTCACCATACTGTGCTCAATGCACAATCATGCCAATCATCATGCTCACCACAAAGAACTTCCTGCACACACACTGCATCATCTAAGCTGACTACTCCCTTCTGAAACTCGCGGTCCCCAGTCTTCCCTTATACTAAGCACTCCCACGTCATTATAATCCACTAATCTGCTACGTCCCCTCTACAGGTACATGTCGCCACTTAACTCTACAGTTACCTATGGTCATCTTTCTAAATCCCTAATCCATAACCTAACCCTCCCGGGCTAGTTTGCACAGCCATCCCATACACTAATGCTCATGTGCCCTGGTAGGATGGGAGGGATGGCAGAGTTGCCATCCCTCCACATCGGGCGTCTCCCATTATCAATTTTGCCCATCCAATTTTTGCCAATCAAATTTGCCAATCATTACTGCCAATCATTTTTACACATCAAATTTGCCAATCATATTCCCTATCCCTACCAACTGCCCATTAAACTTGAGCCTCGGTGCGTCATTACATGTACAAAGCTCGGCTTCGCAAAGCCGAGCAAGGAATTCGGGTGGTTTGGTCTCCTGCGGTTGGGTCCGTCCGGCATCTGATTCAGGGGAGGAGGTTTCGTTGGGCCGAGATTCAAAGCACCATCCCTACGCGGGGCCTTTCGGTCTCCTGCCCGATGGCCCAATCTTGCCCGGCCGGAAAACCGCAACCAGGGGGGGGGGGGTGGGGGGCGCCATTCCGACCCCTCCTACCTTCCCTCGAACCGGGCCGGTCGCCTTGCTCGGCAAAGCGCGGACTCGACCGTGCGGGGCGGGGCCCAGCCCGAATCGTGCACGACGCTCCGAACAGGAGCGACGCGACACCGATCCCCGCCGACTCCCGCAGCCCACACCGCGCACGGACCGGGAGCTCGCGTTGGCTATACGTCGGCCTAAACGCTGCCCCGGTCAACGTCGATGCCTTACTCGCATGCTCACACCCATTCGCTACCCCTTTCATACTCACAAAACCCGGCGTCTCAGCGCCTCTCATGCATTCCACACACTCTACTCGCGCACATTCTTGCGCATCCATTCCACCATTCGCAAACTCTGTTATCACACACCTTTCTTCCCCCGTTACGTCCTCCGTAACACTCACCATGGGTGTGCACTCCTGCACATACCCACTCACGCGCTCCGATGTGCCCTCCCACACACGCGCCACAACCAACTCAGGTGTGCCTCCTCGCACCCACTCCTCATCCATCTCACTCTCCGTGTCACTCTCATCACACCTACACTCCGACGCCATTCGTACACGCGCGCCGTTCACCTTCACACACCTTTTCCTCACACGCGCGTCATTGCCATTCATAACGCGCACCACGGACCTTTTACGAGCGCCTGGGTTACACCTGCATCCCAAGCACGCGAAAATTCCTTTTGCACCAAACACAGACCGACTCACCTGGGCGCTTCTTCCTCTTCGCTCCAACACCTGCAAACTTTCATTTGTGTTAAGCACAGCATTAAGGTGTGAGCCGAAACTTTGCACATTTTCCATTTCTTCCTGCCACGAGTGCTTTTCTAAGTCCCCGGTCTCTCCAATTTCAATTTCCACTACTATTTGTTCGGTTGATTCCATTTGAATTTCTTTTTTCCTTCCCTCGACGACCGCTGGTCCGAATAAAATGTCCTTTTCTTCCTCGGCGGTCACCGGCTTCCCCATACCCCGGGTTGCGATTTCTACCCAGGTCCAGTTACCTGCGCCTTGCTCCAACTCGCTTTTATTGCGCTCCTCAAGCCGCGTTACCTCATCGCGTACCCGTGTGCTTTTTAGCTCAACATGCGATCCATGCTCTCCCCACATTTTTGTATGCTCTCCCCACATTTTTGTATCTGGTTTCTCAATTCTTTCCTTTCCCGGGTGGCTCTATCCCCTTTGGTGTCCATTTTTGCCATTAATCGGTGCATAAAAAATCGCATGTACCCTGGTATTTCGGGCTCGGCTGCCGCGACCCTGTGCGAGGCGCCGCCATCTTGTGCGCCTGCAACCCCCTCTACCGCATCCTCATTGCTCTCCTCTTCCATTATTCCCACTGCCTCCCTGGGGTCCTGGGTCGCCTCCACCTCCTCATTCTCCCCTACCGGCACCCGATCGCCTTGACCATCCATGGCACGATTTAAATTTGGTGGTGTTAATAAAAATTTCGGCCACTCCAAATTTTGACCAATTTTTTTTCGGTGTTTTAAAATTTTGGTTCGGGTCCAAATCCCAACTCCTCGACACCAATTGTTACGGATCTCGGTTTCGGCACTCCCCTTACTGAGGGGGGTTTAATCCCCTCTTCTTTTAAGCTGGCCGTCCTAGTCCTGGAACTATCTCGCTCCTTTGCGGGATGAAATTGGCCAGGGTGATTGGTCAAGGATTTCCCAAATACCTTCACCAATCTCTCCGCAAAGCAGGGAAATGAGTCCCTGCTCGAACCGCGGATAAGATGGAAGATTGCCGAGCATTTTAGCAATCCGCAGCTCGAGCCATTAACAAAGGACTAACCCGACTCCGAGCGTTTGGCCAAAATCGCGCCACAGGTATTCAATCAGGGAAAAGACAAAAGCGACCGGATGAGAGGAAAACCCAAAGAATAAGAAGGAACAGGTGTAATTTATTAATTATATACAAAACCAAAACCAAGGAAGAAACGAAAGGTACGACTGTACAGGAAGAGGAAGAAGCAGATACACAGGGCAACCTTAAAACAGTCTTATATTACAACCCCGGACAAACAAACAGACTTACACGACAGGGAATGGCAGGAAGGAATGGCTGGAAGGAAGAGAAGGGTCCAGGCAGATGGTAGGCCTCGAGGTCCAGCTCCAGCTTCACTCGAGTCCGGCTCCGGGTGCTGACTCGTACCACTGCAGCGACGAGCGCGTACTGTTGGCACGCCGTCTTACCTTATACCTGGCGGGGGGGGGGGGGGGGGGGTAGTCCTTTGCACGGCCATATGCGCAGTTCAATACAATCGATGATGCAATCTCGCCCAACCTCAGCGCAGTCCGTGCCCTCTCTCTCCTCTCTCCTCTTGGGCTTCCTTCAACAACCGCACTTCTCTCCCTTCTCGTGTAAAGGCGCCGCGCTTGCGCTTATATAGCTCGCGTAGAAATCAAGCCATGCTTCATCGAGCCACGCCTATCAATGAGCTCACCTCAGCCCTGGTTGGCTCGCCGAAAGGGCCACGCCTCGGTCTCGGCGCTCCGCCCCCTTCTTCTCTGGCTTGACCACGTGCATAATGGCGTTTGAATGCAGCGAACACTGCTGGCAAGCAAAGTAACACAATTTGGAGAGAGAGAGAGAGAGAGAGAGAGAGAGAGAGAGAGAGAGAGAGAGAGAGAGAGAGAGAGAGAGAGAGAGACAGAGACAGGGACAGAGACAGGGACAGAGACAGAGAGAGAGAGAGAGAGAGAGAGAGAGAGAGAGAAACAAACATGGACGGAATGGGGCCTATCTTATTTAATTAATGCAATGCAGATTCAACTATTGGGAACAGATCCTTAACTGAAACACATACTAATGAGATAACTACAGAGAGGTCCTATGGTTCTCTCTACGTGTTGTACATGGACTAACTAGGGTGCGATCTTTAATAAAGCCAATTAATGGGGATATTTACAGGGGATCATTTATAAGGGAACATTTACTAAAATTTACAAAGTGAAGGTTCTAAAAACTGTAACAATATATATATATATATATATATATATATATATACTAGCAGAAGTACCCGGCATTGCCGGGCGGGGGAGGGGAGGGGGAGGGGGAGGGGGAAGGGGAGGGGAGGGGAACGGGGGGCGGGGGGGGGGGAGCGAGCACCTTGGCAAAGCGAGCGATTTTTTTTTTTTCATGGCATCATAGCGTCATAGCGTTCATAGCGTTCATAGCGTTTCATAGCGTCATAGCGTTCATAGCGTTTCATAGCGTCATATCGTTCATAGCGTCATAGCGGTCATAGCGTCATCAGGTGATCGCTCTGAGCGAATCAGCGCCCACCTGCTCTGATTCTGTTGATTCCGTGCGCTGAAATGCGCTGAAGTAAATATGAATAAAAAAATATGGATCGTCAAATATTTTGAGTTCGGCCATGTTCGTCCCAGGCTCAATGGCCATGTCTATGCCAAATATCAAGCACGTAAGCCTCTCCGTTTAGGAGTCTATCGGTAACATTACACACACACACACACACACACACACACACACACACACACACACACACACACACAAACTGTGTTTTATATATATATATATATATATATATATATATATATACGTATATATATATATATATATATATATATATATATATATATATATATAAAGCAGTAAAGTATGTTTGTTTGTTTGTCCTCTTATAACTCGAGAAACTACTCATCGCAGAGAAAAACCAAAAGCATATTCGGAATCAGTACGTCTCAGAGCAACTACAGCACACTTTAAATTTAAAAAAAATTCGGGTTTTAAAATTAGCGTATTAGCGCAGAAGCGCTAGCAGAAGAGGGAGGGAATCGAAGGGAGGGAGCGCAGCGCTCCCTCTAGCGCTTCGCAGCGCCAGCGCTTCTGTTAGCGTAATGGTGCACAGGCGGTTCTCACTCTTGCGCATGCGCAAATGCGCTGTTCCGATGCTTCATGTTCCTGCAAAGACTTTGGCGCATGCGAAAATGACGACACATGGGCCACTGTATGTTCGTTTAATACGTACGCGCTTTGATGGGCGGGGCATATGGCGTTCATGAAATGGTCGAATGCGGAAGTGTTTGAAGCCGTTGCGAGCGACTCGCACGATCTCTTGTCATGGTCCACAAGATTATCACGGAGACGTGCAGCTTCCAGCATTACGAGATATGATCGAGACCTAACTTTTGAGACCAGTCCCAGCCTTCTAGGCCCCGTGGTTGGTTCAGACGACCCCGACAAAGGACGTGTTGGATTTTATCGCGAGCCGATTCGAGCGCCAACGTGCTGGCGAACAAAACCAGTCATATCTTTTTAACGCGTGGTTCGATTTTTACAAAATAAACTTTTTCTTGAAGGGCTGAACTGTGCGCTCACAACGATACCGAGTTTGACCCTGGGAGAGCCGTTTTGCGCCGGCAAAGGCGCCTTGTTTTCCGTGATGACCATGTCGTGCTGCATAGATTACCATAAATTATAATATATTACCGGCGGCGCGTTCCGTGACGTCACGGCTCACTTAATTGCAATTATCTCTGGGATTCCTTGGCCGAATCGTACCAACTTTCTATATATATAAAGCAGTAAAGTATGTTTGTTTGTCCTCTTATAACCCGAGAACTACTCATCGCAGAGAAAAACCAAAGGCATATTCGGAATCAGTACGTCTCAGAGCAACTACAGCACACCTTAAATTTTTTTTAAACTTCGGGTTTTAAAATTAGCGTATTAGCGCAGAAACGCTAGCAGAAGAGGGAGGGAATCGAAGGGAGGGAGCTGTTAGGGTTAGGGTTAGGGTTAGGGTTAGGGTTAGGGTTAGGGTTGCGAGTAAAATAAAAGTATGATTTGCAACACCGGCTACCACCAAAGGTGGCACTATTTCCAACACCCACATATTTTTATTATATTGTTATGGTTTTGTGAATAAAGGATAACCCCCTTGTAGGTGGACGCACCACAACATGTAGCCTCGCTGTAGTTCAGTTATTTCTTAGTAAATGTAAGCGTAGTCTCCTTTCCTGTGTTAGTTTTGCGTTGAGCAGGCCGGTGAGTAGGCCTCAATTGGGCTAGCATGCCATGTGCTCGGCCTGGAACAAGTCTGGCCAGGCCGAAGGGAGGAGCTGCAGGGGGGAGTGGCCGGTAAGCAACGAGCCGCCAATCAGAGCTTGAGGGGAGTGGCTCACCATGACGAGAGGTGGGGCTTGGAACATTCGAGTAAGACTCTGGGGCGGGGCCATAAAACCATGCCCCGGACCCCCCGCCTCAGTCAAGAATGAGTCGGAGTATCGTGAGCGTTGAGTGAGAGTCAGAACGCCAGAGAGCAAGCCGGATCATCAGACCTCCGAGTCAGAGCTTTTGTCTCGCCACAAGTAAAGTGCCTTACTTGTTATAGCCTCGCTGTACACGAACATTCCCCGTGCCCTGCGCTCTGCGGCTGTATTCATCGCGCTTGTGGAAATGATCCATCCCGGAGCCACCTCCGCCAACGATCCTCCTACCTGGGCTTCCAGCATACGTGCCGTGACCACCAGAGGGCCACGCCGGGCGAGCTGTCTGGGAGCAACCGACGGCAAGGCGCGTTTGGCGCGCGAACTTCCTTCCTTCTTTTTCCCCGTGTGAGTGAGTGGGCCCTTTGTCTGGGCATAAGTTAAAATTGTAAGCATCTGCTCTGTGTCCCTTCCCTTTATCCTGATTATTGTACATTATAAATAAACCTGTGTTCTTTCTTCTATTTGACCATTCCTGTCCTTTCACTATTGGCTTAGCATCGCACGAATAGAACCGCTCGAATCGGGTTCAATAAAAGGTAACGGCATGAGTCACGTGATACGCACACCGCTTGGGCGTACTCGATTAGCGTGGCTTGTGCGAGGTCCGGTCCCCATTTCCGTGGCAGCATGGGTATCAAAGGTACGTGCGGCGTCGATCCGATACCCTTTTCCACGCTCGCTGCGGGAGTGGCGATTCGGCCTCGTGGACACGAAGAGCCGAGGGGAAAAAGGGGTTTAACCCCCCCTTTGTAACGTCAATGGGCTTCGGGAGATCCGCAACAAATTGGGAGTCAGGAGTGGGATTTGAACCCTGAAAAAAAAATTGGACACCAATTTGGACAAATTGGCCACAACAAATTGGTAGTCAGGAGTGGGATTCGAACCCATGCCTCCAAGGGAGTGGGATAATTGGACCTAGAGTGCGATTCACACACTCAAAATTACGAGCGAATGAAATTTAGCTTTAAAACCAAATTATATTCGTACGATGGCTGGCCAAGGCGGTCAAATGCCGGTGGGAATAATGGAGGATGAGGTAGAATTAATGACCCAGGACCAACAGGAGGAGTTGGTAGTGGAGGAAAGTGAAGAGGGTGCGGCAGCTGGCGAAGAAAATGGCGGCGCCTCGCACGTGGCGGCGGCATCCGCGCCCGCTGTGCGAGTCGGGTTTGACACTAAAACTATTCCTGACCCAAATGAATGCAAAAAAGGATGCATTGGGGGACAAATCCACCCGGGAAATGAAAGAAATGAAGGAGGGGTTGGAAAACAAAATGGGTGGTCAAATGGAAAAATTGGGGGAAGAAATAAAGGAATCCAGGTGTAACATGGAAAAATTGAGGGAGGAATCCAGGTGCGATCTGCAGAAAATGAGGGCAGAGTCGAGAAAGGACATCCAAAAAATGGGGGAGGACATTGGGCGCAGGCTGAGCGGGAAGGTCGCGGTGGTACGCGACGAGGTGACATGGTGTGGAGAACGCATGGGGAGCGAGCTAGAGCAGAGGACAGCCAAATTGATGGGGGCTATGGGAGTAGCGACACGGGGTGTAGAGGAGCCGGCGATCGTCGCATTGGAAAACCAAATTTTGGGGGCGCCGGCGAAGGCTGAGTTGAAAAAAGAAATTTTAGGGGCGCTGACGATCGTCGAGCTAGAAAAAGAAACAATTGGGGCCGAAGAGACGGGAGATTCGGGGAGAAAATCACGGGAGAAGGAAATGGAACATGCACAAGGTCCGTGTTTGCACCGGGATGCCATGCTTGCTAACTCAATAAAAAGTTTGCATGTGCTGGCGGAGAAGGAGAGCCCCAAGGTGAGTAGAAATAATGGCGCGAATGTGTTTGGCGTGAACAGGTGTTCGGTGTGCTTGGGAGAGAGGCGAGACCCGGGTGTTCACGATGGGCCCATTGTGCTGTATGAGAGGGCGTGCGTGGAGCGCGAGTGTGTTACGGAGTGTGTAACGGAGGAGTGTGCACAGGAGTGTGCGAGGGCCGAGTGTGTAATGGAGGAGTGTACACCGGAGTGTGTGGAAGGTGCGAGTGCGCCTGGGTGATATGCACCGGAGTGTGCGACACCGGAGTGTGTGAAAGATGCGAGTGTGCCTGGGTGGTGTGCACCGGAGTGTGCAATACCGGAGTACGAGGAAGAATGCACAACGGAGTGTGTGGGGGGTGCGTGTGTGCCTGGTTGTGCGGTAAAGGAGTGTTTGAGGGGCGCGTGTGCGCCTGGGTGTGCGAGTGTGGAGTGGGTCACGCGTGGTGAGGACGCGGCTCAAGCATCGACACCGACTGGGGTAGCGCCTAGCGGGACGGGTAGCGTACGTGAGCCCCCGCTGAGTTGTGTGCAGCAGGGACCGGAGGGAATCCGTTCTGCGTCTGTCTCACACGGACCGGCGTGCACGATTCGTACCGGCCCCTGCACTGTATGGTTGGCGCTGTATGGCGGCAAGGCCGATCGGCCGGGTTCAAGGGGAAGTAGGAGTTTTGGGAGCCACGCACCCTACCGGGTGCGGTGCTTCGACCGTGGCCAGCTGCGTCACCGTGCGTGGGACTGCGAGGCCCCGCGCAGGGATGGAACCCTGAACCTGGGCCCATCAATCCCTCCCCCCTTGGATCAAAAATGCCGGATGGACACCACATACAGGCGACCAACGTCGCCAACGGCAAATACAGGCAAATACAAGGCAAATACAGGCAAACAACGAAGTCGCAGGAGCATGGATCGCTCGGCCCTTCGAGGCCGAGCTGTGACAAGGTACCTCCACATGGAGAGGCTCATAGCTTAGAGGACTGGAAGTAGTGTACCCCACGTGGGGGGAATGGTAGTGTCACCATTCCTCACATGGGGAGGGGGGGGGGGGGGGGAAGGGGATGAGCATTAGTTTAAGGGGGTGACAGTGTTAGGCCCATGGAGGGGACAGCAATGGTTGCCTCCATGGGGCACCAAAGCTAGCCGAGGGAGGGCTAGGATAATTGTTAGGGATTTAGAAGACAGTAGCGACATGAGATTTAAGTAGTGACACCTGAACTATAGAGAGGACTTAGACAGTTTAGGTGGATGTTAAAGGAAAGGGAGTGCATCGTGTAAAGGGATGGCGGGGAAGCACGAGTTTTAGGGGAAATCAGCGAGATAGATGATGCTGTGTGTTTGAGGAATTGTGTTGTAGTGTCAATGGAATTGTGTTGAGGTGTGCGAGAAAAGTGGTGTGCAAGATAGTTGGTGTGGAATACTTGGTGTGGAATGCATGGCACGAAGGAATGAATGGGAGGAGTGGAACCCATTCACGAAAGCCCGGGTTGGTAGTGTAAACCCAGGTAGAGGGTATAGGCAAAATTTGTATGGATATTGACACCTGTGGTGCAGGTAGTGGAAAAGTAGTGCTTTGGATGGTGCATGAGTCATTGAGTCAGTGAAATGGCTGGGCGTGTGGCTTAATTGGTGAGTATGGTTATTGGGGCACTCCGCCACTGGTAGTTTGTCGGCCAGGTGAGGCCGCAGGTAGGCTCTGGGAGCCAGTTAGGGTAGTTGTGAGTTGTTGAGTGGGGCCTGAGGATCCAAAAGAAGGCCCCGGGTTGCCCAATGCCAAGGTGGGCATCAGGGAGTAAAGAGCCAGGAGGGGCCTTCCCCATTTTAGGTAGTCGCAGGAGCAGGTAAGCTCGGGTGGCGACTTCAGTGGCGGAGGTGCGCAGGTAGTTGGACCTGCTAGTAGAGCCACATGACCAGCCCCGAAATTGTGCAAGGGCACAGTATGAAAATTTGTGGGAGTGAGACCCAAATTTTGGAGGGCACCAGGTGGTCAATGGGAATTCGGTTTTTCGAACCACATAGTTTAAAGAGGCCGATTGGCAGGGCATGACCGCAGGTAGTTTAAATGAGTTAATGTCAGTTAGTGTAGTTAGGAAATGAGGAATTCCCTTTGTGCCATCCACAGCCGAGGAGGACGAAGCTCCGCACCAAGGTCAAGTGAACTATTTGAGTAAGTGTAAGACGCATCATGACGTGATGAGACATTGTGTTTGTTCCATTCCTTCCTTCCTGGGAGGGATTGGGAGACGAATTTGAATTAGAGAGGGATATGGGAGACAAGACGTAGAGACGAAATTGTAAATACAAAAAAAAGGCTAGGGTAGTGTAAGCGACGTTGGGGGGCACGGACGGCTCGGGACGAGCCTGCTCTGCTCGCTCTTCCACGCCCCTTGCATTGCATTACCTTGTATTGCTGTGTACCTTTGTGCCTTTTCCGCTTTGCTGGTCGTGCTTTGTCTCTTCCCCCACCCCAGGATCATTTTGGAGGTGGAACTGTGCAGCACCATCGACCTGTGCAGCATCCCTGCTGCACTTTGCTACATCTGTGCAGCTGAATGGCACAGCAATTGCTGCCATATCCTTTTGTATAACTTTGCTGCACCTGTGCAGCACTTTGCTGCCACAAACACTTTGCTGCACCACATACACTTATGGACCACAAGTTTTGTGGCCTTACACTTCTACTGTGCAGCAACCTGCTGCAAATTCACCTTGCATCTTCAGACCACTTGTTTTGAGTGGCATAAATGTCACGCAGTCAGACCACATACGGTTGGCCCTGCTGGCAGAATACAATAAACACAGTTTTTGTGTATTTTAATTATGGTGTGCTGGGGATGAGAAAATTGATAAGTTTATTTAGCCCTGAAGAGCAGGAATGGCCTGTGTGCTTGCCGGTGTGATATATGCACACAGAAGATGCAAGAAGCAAGATGCAAGGAGCAAGCAGCAAATATGCCTTTTTGAGTGTGTTTTTGTGCTTTGCTGTGCTTTCTCTCCCCTCCAATCTTCTTTCCAAAAAGGACAGGTGCTGGGTCATAGAACTGTAAATAAGGAGTAGGTTTTGTGCTTGTATATAAAATGCTGCTCACCAGCTCTATGTTTAGTTTGGAACAATTCCGCAATTCGGTTAATTGTGGGCGTGATTCTGTTAGAGTAGCTACTCAAAGCAGTAGGTGGGACATATTTAGTGTTTTAAAACTGTCGCATACACGGGTTAGAGGAAATGTTAGGGGGAACCACATCTAAATGTCACATGTAAAAGTAAAAGTTAGTTCCCAGAACTTTCTCAAAACCGGTCGTTCCAATTTTTGTAGGTTCTACTCGGGGACGAGTCTGACGAGGGAGAGGAGTAGTGTTGCGGTTTTGAGTTTTGTACAGTCAGTATAATAAAGGTTAAATTTCCCCCTCATAGTTAGTCACACAAGCAACATGTAGCCTCGCGATAGTGCAGTTATCTCTTAGTATTTGTGAGCTTAGTCCTTTTCCTCTGTTAGTTCTGCGTTGAGTAGTGTAAGGAGAATAGGTCCTACTTCTATTGACTATCCCGCCTCCCTAGCCTCATGCCCCTTTGCACTGCCTTTGGTTCATTTTGGGCGAATTAACACGAGGCCGGCTAGGAGGGTCGGGGCGGAGCCGAATGAGGGCGGCAGAGGAGCTGACGGTAAGCGCGAGCCGCCAATCGGGGCTCACAGGGTGTGGCAGCAACATTGCGTCACAGGGCGTGGTTGGAAGGTTCGAGAGGGTTCGAGAAGGTTCGGGGCGTACCAATATAAGCGGTTTTGCAAAGCCCCCAGGAGGACTCGCAAGTGAAGAGCGCGTGAGTAAGCAGGGCTCACGCAAGAAGGACTGAGTGCCAAAGGACTCACAAGTGGAGAGCGTCAAAGGACTCGCAAGTGAAGAGCGCATGAGTAAGCAGGACTCGCGTGCGGTGAGAAGTTGAGTGAGGACTCGCAAGAGGAGAGCATCAGAGGACTCACGCGCGGTGTGCAGTTGAGCGTCAAAGGACTGATGAGTGAGGACTCACACGAGAAGGACTGAGTGTCAAAGGACTCACGCGAGAAGGACGGCCGAGGAGGACTTGCGAGTGGAGAGCGTCAAAGGACTCGAGAGTTGAAGGAGCGCGGTGAGCCGAAGAGGACTTTGAGAGATACGCGATCGGTGGAAAATGCGCATGAACCAGGATACGCGCTACTATAAAGCAACGCTCGGTTTGAGCTTGAAGCCGAACCGCGTAAAGTGCATCGAGTTACGCGAGCGATAACGGCTCTGTAACCACCAGACGCGCTGAGAGACGCGCATTTTCCTTCCTACCTCATCGGCTGCCTTTTGTTTGAGAGACGCGCTACGAGGATCCTTCCACCGCCTGCTTGCCATCTTCGCGGGACGTGCTGGGACCATGGAGAGCCGGACGGGGCCGTTCCTGGACGACAACGCCGATGCGTTTGGCTTGAACATCAACCTGCCTGCAATTCCCTGTGTGAGTGTAACGGGCCCGAGTCTGGGGGTTAAGAATAAGACTGGTTAAGTGCTGCTCTGTGTCTCTGCGTACCGATCATTGTACATACGTGTGGGAATAATAATTAAACCTGTGTTCTTCCTTTTCCATTCGATCGTTCTCGTGATTTCCTCATTGGCTAAGCATGGTACGAGTAGAACTGCTCGAATCTGGGTTAAATAATTAACGGTGACTGCACGGACCATGTGGTACTCAATCCGCTTGGTGTACCCCAAATCACACGTGGCTCGTGCGAGGCTTGCCTCCCCGCTTCCGTGGCGGCGCAGGGAGTTAGGTACGAGTGAGATTTGGTCCCGAAACCCTGCCTTGCATTTGCCCGGGAGAGGCATTTCAAGTCTCTCGGTTCTGCCAAGCCCAGAAAGAACAAGGGGCTTAATCCGCCCTTGGTAAAGGGAAGAAGGGCGGTGGAGAACCGTAACAATATATATATATATATATATATATATATATATCTATATATATATATATATATATATATATATATATATATATATATATATATATATTGTTACGGTACGCGGTTAAGGATGTTATTTGCCGAGCGAAGGCTCCGCGACCGAACAGTTGTTCCCCGACTAAACCTGATTCACCCAAACGTTGGCCGTATCGCGCCACAGATATTCATTGGGGAAAAGACTAAGACGACGAATGCAAAGAGGAAGAAGAAGACGAGAAAAGGGTTGAAAATACTACTAAATTTATTTACTATTTACAGGCTCAAAATAACCAAGGAGAAGGAAAGATAAGAAAATAATATACAGAAGCTTTTAGAGACACAGGGAAAATACTAGCTTATACAGACTTAATTACCTACCCAGGACAGAACAAACAAAGACGACTCACACAGGGAATGATGATAGGAATTGGCTGGAAGGAGAGAAAAGTCCAATTTGTTCGGCAGCACGAATCGGCGTGTTCGGCAGCCGCCGTCCCTTCGCGGCCCTGCTCCAAACTGCCGTCCAGGCCCCAAACGGCTGTCGAGTCTTGTTGCTGCTGTAGACGCTGCTGCTGGCGAGCAAGGTGACGAATAGCAGGCTTTGTGCTTCCCTGGATGATCTTCTGCTTTTGGACCTCACGACTCAGCCCTGCTCTGACGACCCAGCTCTTTCCTGTCCACCTCACCATGCAGCTCAGCTCAGCCTTTCAGCTCATCTCTTGGACTCATCTGCTTGTCTCCTTGGGGAGCGTCCCGCGGCGGGTTATATAGGCCCCGCCCTTCACCCTTTGCGAACCTCCCCCAAGCATTCTCTCTCCGCCCTCTCAAGCCAAACCCCTCGTTCTGGGTTGGATGAGCGGGGCCGACTTACTCCTCCCCTCTATGACGAGGTGGAGACCCGCCTTTCTTCCCCAACCCTGCCTCGTGGTCAATGGCGGCTTTGGAGGGGATGTAATTGCCAAATTGAGGCTTGGCCATTATGAAAGGGGAAATGGAGGTTTTAGGGAATGGGAATGAAGGGAATCTATCTCTTTTACTCGGTGCAATGGAGTGTCATGTTAATGGACGACAAGGCCTTACCCTAAAACACATAATAAGGATATAAACTGCTGAACAAGGGTTTTATCGGGTCCTGCAATGTGGTGTTTCATGGAATAACTACCGGGACGCCCTTTTTACTTTTACACAACACTGGAGGCAGGAGGCGCAGAATAACAATAATAATAATAAAGCACACAATAAAAAAAATACAGTCCTCATATCCGCAACACTGCACCCTCCTCCTCTTAGGCACGTCCCGGGCCTACAACTTTTATTTAGTGTGACACGTAGGTGTAGTTCCCTCTACTTTTAACCTGACCCTGAGTGCAACAGTTTTAAAACATAAATAAATGTGTCCCGCTGCTCCATTGCACCCTGCCTAACAGACTCACGCCCACAGTTAACCGAATTGCGGAATGGTCTTCAAACTACACATTGACGGTGGGGAGCATTATTTACAATTGACACTACTTTTATATACAAGACTAACCCAGGACCTGTGATTGTTCTTTCTGGGGGGGAGACAGTCTGCTCTGCATCAATGCACCATGAAAGCACCCAAAACGCACCAAAGCACCCTCAAGCACCAATCGGTGCAGTCACCATAGTTCATCAGTGTTCATGAATAAAAATAACCAAACAACCCCTAACCCTGCAGGTGGTCTCTTGCTCTTCGGCTCCCTCTGCTGGCTATTACTATGTTCCTGATGTTGTCATCTTCCTTTGCTGGCGGCCTATTTGTAATAAAACTTGCACCCAACGTGTCCATTTGTATTTATTTATGGCCCACAGGGGCCGACTATGTATGGTTCACCTGTGGGGCATCGGTGCCCTGTGGCCAAGGTCCGCCAGCAAGATTTCGGGCCTTCATGGCCGGTTCCAGCAGAGGGGCCACGCCCCAACCCATGGGGTCCATAAGTGGTGCTCGGCCACAGACATGTGGTCCATAATGTGGTGCATCGATGCAGACAGCTGTTTCTGGGAGTTCCAGGCGCACAATGGCCGACTCACGCATGCTCCCCTCGGCGCCCAATGGCGCACAGGTCATGTGGGAGACAAAAGGGGGAAGACAGGTGAGCGAGGGGTAAGGTCACAAGGGTACACATCAATAAGGCAATGCAGGGCGAAATGCGTACGGAGAGCGAAGTGAGAAAGCTCGCCCCTACCGTACGTCACCCCCCCCCCCCCTGTCACCTACACTACCCTTGCCCTTACCCCATATTTACAAAAATCTACACCTTTACAAATTCGTCACTACTGTCACGTCTTCCCCATATTTCCCCTATACCAAATTCGTCTCCACAATCCCACTACTTCAAAATTTGCCATCACCCAATTCATCATCAATCCTCATAAGAAGGAAGGGATGGAACAACAAAGCACAATGTCACACCCACGTCATGATGCGTCTCACAATCCAAAACATTTGCACATAAAAAATAATCAAAACATGGCATGGTGTGGAGTACCTGTCACCTCAGGTGAGTGGATGCAGATGGTGCGAGGAGACTCCAATCCTAACTATCCTCCAAATGACTTTAACACACGTGACACTACCCGGGGTCTTTCCCTGCCAATCCATTGGCCAACTTACACGATGGGTTCTAAAAACCAATTCCCATTGACCAAACTGTGGTGCTTCTCAATTTGGGGTCTCACTCCCCCGATTCATCTCCCGGTGCCCTTGCACAATTTCTGGGCTGTGACGTGTAGCTCTCCCAGCAGGTCAACCCACCTGCACACCTCCACCACTGTAGTTGCCACCCGAGCTTACCTAGCTCCTCACCCTAACCTATCTAACTGGGGAAGGCCCCTCCTGGCTCTGTCACCCCACTCGGTGCCCTCTGGCACTGGGCTACCCGGGTCCGTCCTCCGGATCCTCGGGCCCATCCACAACAACTCTACCGGCTCCCAGAGCCCACCTGCGGCCTCACCTTGCCGACATCCTCACATTGGTGGAGTGGCCAAACCAACTACACACACTAACAGGCTACACGCCCAGCCATTTCCACAACACTAATGCACCCATCCATATTCCATTCTTTCACCCTCTCCACAGATGCCAATATCCAACTACAATTTACCTGTACCCTCTACCTAACATTTCCACTACCCGCCCCGGGTATTCGTGATGGGGGTCCACTCTTCCCCCATTCACACCTCCGCACCATCCACTCCACTCCACAGTTTCCATCCTACTCACTCCACGACCATCCATTCCAATACCCCATATATTATCCACACTACCATTTATTCCATACACTTGTTCTCCATACCTGTTGTTGCACACCTGTGCAATCTTACCTGGTGCCACCTGCACCCTCCTTCCTTCCTGGACCATTTGGTCAACACCACACGCAATCACCACTACTCCCTCATACACTGCTCCATCCACCTGTTCAGTTGCACACCTGTGCAATCACACCTGTTCCTTACACACTTTTCACAATACACTTCCAATCCTCAAACACACGGCATCATCTCATCTAACTACTCCCCTCTGAAACTTGCGCTTCCCAGTCGCCCCTTTAAACTATTGCGCTCCCACGTCATTATCATCCAAACTAATTTACCTGCGTCCCCACTACAGGTGTCATTGTCACTACCTATTCTTAACGTCACCTAATGTCATCTTCGCTAGATCCCTACACACGATATATCCTAACCCACCCGGGCTAGTTTTCACTGCCATCAACCCCATAAACAAGTGCTCCTTTGCCCCCCTCTGTGAGGGATGGTGGATTGGCCCTCCCATCACATGGGGCATCTCTTACTATTAATTTTGCTCGTCCAAATCCAACAAATCAAAAATTTGCCAATCATTTGCCAATCACTGTACCATTACCAATCATCACTCTGCCAATCCTTTGCCAATCATCAAATTTTGCCTTTTTCTAATTTTGGGTCCAGACCACTATCCTCATCATTACAGTGTACTTACTAATGCCTCTCGGTGCGCCAATTCACTTCTACAGCCCGGCTTCGTAAAGCCGAGCAATGAATGCGGGTTGTTTGGTGCCGGCGGCTGGATGCGTCCGGCACTCGGTGCAGGGAAGGACGCTTACCCGGGCCGAGATCCCACACACCACCTCGGCACGGGGCCATCCAATTGCCCGATCTCGACCTGCCGGAACGCTTCAACAAAAAGGGGTCGCCATGACGACCCTTCCTATCGGGCTGCCCGTTCCGCCTGGCGGAGTACGGACGCGGCCGTTCCAAGCACGGCCCAGCGTGGATCCCGTACTGCGGTCCTTTCGAACCCGCCGTGGTTCGGATCCCCGCTGGTCCTCGTGGCACGCGAAACCCGGCACGCACCGAGGGCCCGATTCGGCTATAAGTCGCTCTAACCTCTAACCCGGTTACCGTCGATGCCTCACCTGCATGTTTACACCCAGCAGCCCGTTCCTTGCTCATACATCCAGCTGTTCCCATGCTCCTCGTCATTGCACCTTCTCTTCCACACCCAGGTACACTCATTCCGCTCACAGACTTGGTCGCACACCTGACCACCGAACACCTTGGCACACATTCGTCGTTCGCCAACCTCACCAACACACCTCTTCGTGCCCCCTCCTCGGTCACCTCCTCTGTGACAACCACAGGTGTGCTCTCTCTCGCACACCCAACCACGTGTCTCACGACCAATTCCAGCGTGCATTCCCACACACGCTCTACCATTCCAGGTGTGCTTCCTTCCATTCCAGGTGGACATCCTCTCTCACCTGTCACAACCAAATCACACTCCGTGTCACTCTTACCACTTTTACCACCACTCTTGACAGCGCACTCACCCTTACTCTCGACAGCGCACTCTTTCCTCATGCACCTGTCCGTTACACACCTTTCTCGCGCACACTCTTGCGCACACTCTCCCGTTACACCCTCTGTAACACTCACCACAGGTGTGCATTCTCCCTCACTCTTGACAGCGCACTCTTTCCCCATGCACCTGTCCGTTACACACCTTTTTCGCGCATCCTCTTGCGCACACTCTCCCGTTACTTCCTCCATAACACTTACCACACCGCGCTTCCATGTACCCCCTCGCACACGCGCTTCGACCAACTCACTCTCGACAGCACACTCACTCCTTGGCGCGCACTTTTTCCTCACACACCCCAGAGTCGGACATTCTCGCACTCCTCCTCTTCTCGCACACCAGACCTGTCGCACACTTCACCAACGGCCTCTCACGAACACCCGGATCCAAATCAACCCCCAAGCCGACCGAAGCTCCCCTCACATCATATACATTTCCTCGTATATCGCCACTCACCTTGGCACCTCGTCTCCGCACCTCCTTCGCCACCTGCAAACTCTTTATTTGGTTAGCGAGCACATCACCACGATTTGAGCACCGACCTTGTACATATTCCATCACCTCCTCCTTTATCTCCCTCTTAGTTTCTGTCAGTCTCTTCTTAATTTCACTCACCTCTTCTTCCACTTCCTCTAATTTTTGCTTCACCTCTTTTATTTCCCGGTGTGTCTCCTCAAGTTCGTCCTCTAAGGCTATCTTGACCGTTTCTATGTGCGTCCTCACCTGCCGGTCCTTCGTCTCCATTACCTCTGTCACCTCGTCCAACCTCGTTGTCAGTCCCTCACGTACCATCTGACATTGCCTCTGTGTCGCTATCAAGTCATTTTTTATGTCGTTTTGTGTCGCTTTTAACCCTCCTAGTACCGCAGTGTTCCTTTGAACCTGCTCCGTTAGTTCTTTTTGTCCCTCCGTCAGCTGTTCCACCTCCTCCGTCAGGTCCTCTATGCCCCCTTGTAACTTTGCCGTCCCATTTCTCACCTCTTTCTCTATACGCTTTTCACCTCGCTTTACCTCCTCGCGTACCCCCGAGACCTCCTCACTTACACCTCGTCGTATCTCCTCTTTCATCTCCTCCCTCTCTTTTGTAGATGCTGCCCTCATCTGTCCCAATTCATCCCTCTGAGCATCCAATTTGGTTTCTACCCCGATTTTTACCTCCTCTATCTGCTCTCCCATTTGTTTAATTTCTCGGGCGGATTGCTCCCCTATCTCCCGCAATTTGTCTTCCATCCTATCTTCTAACCCCCTTAACCCATGTTTCACCCCCTCTAATTGATTCTCCTGGGCAGCCATTCTATTTTCCACCCCTATTAACCCATGTTTCACCCCTTCTTTCTGATTCTCCTGGGCAGCCATTCTATTTTCCACCCCCGTTAATCCATTCTTTACCTCTTTTATCCCATTGTCTAACCCCTCACCGGTACCCCTCGCTTCGTCCCTTATCCGCTCACCCTCAGCATCCATCCGGTTCCCCATTTGCTCACTCTGAGCATCCATCCGGTTCCCCATTTTGGCTTCCAATTGCTCACTATTCTTGTCCATAAGGGCCTTCATTTGTATCATAAAAAGGTTCAAATCTACCAGCGGCACTGCTACGGTCGCGGGCGCCGCTAAATTTGGTGCCGCTACACCTACGTGCGCGAGGACGCCATTTTGTGCACCTGATACCCCCTCAACCACCTCCTCCATATACATTTCCCCGAGGTCCTGGGTCGATTCCACCCCGTCTATCTCTTCCACCGGCATCCCGTCGCCTTGACCAGCCATGGCGCGATTTCAAAATTCGGGTTTTTCTTTAAAAACAAAATTTCCAGCAGCTTGTAATTTTGAGCGCGTTAAGCGTGCTTCGGGTCCGATCCCACACTTCTGACACCAATTGTTACGGTACGCGGTTAAGGATGTTGTTTGCCGAGCGAAGGCTCCGCGACCGAACAGTTGTTCCCCGACTAAACCCGATTCACCCAAACGTTGGCCGTATCGCGCCACAGATATTCAATGGGGAAAAGACTAAGACGACGAATGCAAAGAGGAAGAAGAAGACGAGAAAAGGGTTGAAAATACTACTAAATTTATTTACTATTTACAGGCTCAAAATAACCAAGGAGAAGGAAAGATAAGAAAATAATATACAGAAGCTTTTAGAGACACAGGGAAAATACTAGCTTATACAGACTTAATTACCTACCCAGGACAGAACAAACAAAGACGACTCACACGGGGAATGATGATAGGAATTGGCTGGAAGGAGAGGAAAGTCCAATTTGTTCGGCAGCACGAATCGGCGCGTTCGGCAGCCGCCGTCCCTTCGCGGCCCTGCTCCAAACTGCCGTCCAGGCCCCAAACGGCTGTCGAGTATTGTTGCTGCTGTAGACGCTGCTGCTGGCGAGCAAGGTGATGAATAGCAGGCTTTGTGCTTCCCTGGATGATCTTCTGCTTTTGGATCTCACGACTCAGCCCTGCTCTGACGACCCAGCTCTTTCCTGTCCACCTCACCACGCAGCTCAGCTCAGCCTTTCAGCTCATCTCTTGGACTCATCTGCTTGTCTCCTTGGGGAGCGTCCCGCGGCGGGTTATATAGGCCCCGCCCTTCACCCTTTGCGAACCTCCCCCAAGCATTCTCTCTCCGCCCTCTCAAGCCAAACCCCTCGTTCTGGGTTGGATGAGCGGGGCCGACTTACTCCTCCCCTCTATGACGAGGTGGAGACCCGCCTTTCTTCCCCAACCCTGCCTCGTGGTCAATGGCGGCTTTGGAGGGGATGTAATTGCCAAATTGAGGCTTGGCCATTACGAAAGGGAAAATGGAGGTTTTTGGGAATGGGAATGAAGGGAATCTATCTCTTTTACTCGGTGCAATGGAGTGTCATGTTAATGGACGACAAGGCCTTACCCTAAAACACATAATAAGGATATAAACTGCTGAACAAGGGTTTTATCGGGTCCTGCAATGTGGTGTTTCATGGAATAACTACCGGAACGCCCTTTTTACTTTTACACAACACTGGAGGCAGGAGGCGCAGAATAAACAATAATAATAATAAAGCACACAATAAAAAAAATACAGTCCTCATATCCGCAACAATATATTGTTGCGGAGATGAGGACTGTATTTTTTTGATTGTGTGCTGTATTATTATTATTATTGTTTATTCTGCACCCCCCTACCTCCGGAGCTGTGTAAAGGTGAAAGGGCATCCCATAATTAGTCCACAAGCATACACATCAGCCAAATAATAGAATACCCCTGTTTGATAGTTATCTCTTATTCTGTGTTTTAGGGTAAGGCTGTGTCTCCCATTAATTGAAGTACTCCATTGCACCAGTAAAAGAGAATAGATCCCCTTTCATTCCCATCCCCAAAATCTCCATTCCCTTTTACATCCCCTCTGGTGATTGCCAACCCTCGATTGCCAATTACCTCCCCTCCAATAACCGCCATTGACCACGAGGCAGGGTCGGAGAAGAAAGGCGTGTCTCCACCTCGTCATAGAGGGGAAGAGGGGCGTGCCCGCCCGTCGTCATCAAGGGCGGAGCGAGGGGGTCGCGTGACCAACCAGGGCCGAGGGGAGCACACCGATGGGCGTGTCAGGAAGGCCGGCGGCTTGATCGCTGGAGGCGCTATAAAAGGCGCGCATGCAAGAAGCAAGAGAGAGAGTCGTGAGTTGGTCGTCAGTGGAGGAGTCAGTCAGTGGACTCGGTGGTCAGCTGGTTGCGTTGGTTGCGGTGAGGAGTCGGTGGTGGTGGTCAGTTGGTTGCGTTGGTTGCGGTGAGGAGTCGGTGGTAAAGAGTGAACGAACGCACAAGAAAGAGTTGAGGGTTTGGACCAGACGAGTCGGACAAGGCCTGGCAAAGCACGCGACGTCCACAGCAGCCACAACAGCAGCTTGGGGGCCTGAACGGCGGTTTGGAGCAGGGCCGTAAAGGAACGGCGGCTGCTAAACGCGCCGGTTGTGCTGCGGGACCCCCTTGGACCTTCCTCTCCATCCAGCCATCCACCTCCTGCCTTTCCACCCTTCTTGTGTACGTGAGTTTGTTTTGTTTGTTCTGTCCCTGGGTTAATTAAGTCTGTATAAGCTAATAATTGCACTGTGTCTCTGATCCTTCTGTATATTATTTTATTATCTTTCCTTCTCCTTGGTTACTTTGAGCATGTAAATAGTAGGAATAAATTTAGTAGTATTTCCAACCTTTTTGTCTTCTTCTTCTTCTTCTTCACATCCGTGTCGCCTTTGTCTTTTCCGTATTGAATAGCTGCGGTGCGATCCGGCCAACGTTTGGGTGGAATCGGGTGAGTCGGGGATCCTGTAACGGTCGCGGTTGGACCATCCGCTCGGCCCATCATAACATCTAAACCGCGATCTGTAACAATTGGTGTCTGGGAGTGAGATTCGGGGCCCGAACGAAATTTTTAAAACATCTAAAAAAAAAAAATTTGGTCAAAATTTGGAGCGGCCGAAATTTGTTTTGTTTTACAAAAACCCGAATTTTGAAATCGCGCCATGGCTGGTCAAGGCGATCGGATGCCGGTGGGTGAGCTAGAGGAGGGGTTAGGGGTAACCCAGGATCAAATGGAGGGGAGCAATGAGGAGGCGGTTGAGGGAGTATCAGGTGCACAAAATGGCGTGCTCGCGCACGTGGTTGAAGGGTCCCAAAATAGCGGCGCAGTGGAGGGCGAGCCCGCGGTGGCGGCTGGGGACGCTGGGCAAACCGGGTTTGACCTCAGATTATTCTTGACCCAACTGAATGCAAAAATGGATAGGATGGGGGGCCAAATGGGGGTAATGGGGAACCGGATGGATGCTCAGGGTGAGCGATTGGAGGGCCAAATGGGGGTAATGAGGGACGAAGCGAGGGGTACCAATGCCCAAATCGGGGAATTAGACAAGAAATTTGAAGGGATGAAACATGGGTTAACGGGGGTGGAAAATAGAATGGCTGCCCAGGAGAATCAAATAGAGGGGATGAAAAATGGGTTAATGGGGCTAGAAAATAGCATGGAAGGCAAATTGCGGGAGATAGGGGAGCAATCCGCCCGAGAAATTAAACAAATGGGAGAGCAGATAGAGGAGGTAAAAATCGGGGTAGAAACCAAATTGGATGCTCAGAGGGATGAATTGGGACAGATGAGGGTGGCATCTACAAAACAGATGGAGGAGATGAAAGAGGGGATACGACGAGGTGTGAGTGAGGAGGTCTCGGGGCTACACGAGGAGGTAAAGCGAGGTGAGAAGCGTATGGAGAAAGAGGTGAGAAATAATACGGCTAGGTTACAGGGGGGAATAGAGGGTCTGACGAAGGGAGTAGAACAGCTGACAGTCGGATAAAGGGAACTAGCGGACCAAGTGGAAAAGAACACTGCAATCATAGGGGGTTTAAAAGCGACACAAAAGGACATTAAAAACGAATTAATAGCAACACAAAAGGAATGTCAGATGGTACATGAGGGGTTGACGAAGAAGTTGGAGGAGGTGACAGAAGTAATGGAGACGAAGGACCAAGAGGTGAGGACGCACATAGAAACGGTTAAGGTGGCGTTAGAGGAAGAGATAGAGGGGGCGCACCGGGAGATGAAGGAGGTAAAGGAAAAATTAGAGGAGGTGGAAGAGGGGGTGAGTGAAATTAAGAAGAGACGGAGGGAAACTAAGAGGGAGATAAAGGAGGAAGTCATGGAATATGTACAAGGTCTGTGTTCAAATCATGATGAGGTTCTCACTAACCAAATAAAAAGTTTGCAGGTGGCAGAGGAGGTGCGACGACGAGGTGCGGAGGTGAGTGGCAATGTATATGATGTGAGGGGAGAGTCAGTCGGCTTGGGGGGTGGTGTAGACCCGGGTGTTCGTGAGGGACCAATGGTAAGATGTATGACTGGTCCGGAGTGGATGGACAGGGGAGGTGTGCAAGGAGGTTTTGCTATGGGGAGTGAGGGGGGTGCTGGTGAGCAAGGATGTGGGGGTATGGCGTGGGTAGCGGGTTGCGGAGGGGCGACCCAGGCATCGACACCAGGAGGGGTAGTGTTTGGAGGGACGGGGGACGCGCGGGAGCACCCTGGGAATAGCGTACTGTGGGAGCCCGAACGGGTTGGTCCCGCGTTGATTCCGCAAGGAGTGACGCGCGGGGTCCGACCTTCGGGCGCCCACAAGGTCCCACTCGCGCCGTATGACGGCAAGAGTGATTTGAGGGCGTACCTGGCGCAGTTTGAGTATGTGTGTAAAGGCAACGGTTGGAATCCGGACGAAGGTGGAGTACACCTGGTGGGGGCACTGCACGGTGCGGCGGCGGAGGTGCTGACGGCTTTACCACCGGGTGCTCTCACCCTGCCAGCTCTCCGTGCGGCATTAATTAATCGGTTCGGCATTGAACAGCAAAGCGAGCTTGTTAAAGCCCAACTTGCGCAGCGAAAACGCAAGCCCCAGGAGACCATCGGGGAACTTGCTCACGATATTCGCCGCGCGGTCGGGATTGCACACGCGGACATGGCAGCGAGTTCCCAGGAAAGCCTGGCGCTGGATCACTTTATTCAGGCCCTTCCGGATCTGGAGCTCCGGCAACAGCTCGCCATGTGGCGCCCGCAAACCATGAGTCAGGCGGCCGACGCTGCACCCCGTTGGGAAGCAGCGAGGCCCCTGGCCCGGGGAGGCGAGCGCCACGCAGTGGCGGTGCGTCAGATGGGGCCCGTGATGGGGGGCGGCCCCCCAAGGGGGCCCGCCCCCGACGGGGGCCCTGACCTGGAGAGCATGGTCCGGAGGTTAGTGGATCGGCGCCTGGCGGGACCTGGACCATGGCAGGCGGCCCCAGCGGTGGCACCCGGTAGTCCCCGACAGAGTACCCCAATTCAGACATTCAGGGGGGGGGGGGGAATTTGGAATACCGGAGGCAAGCACCTTACCAGGTGAGGTGCTATAATTGTGCTCGGATGGGTCACCGTGCATGGGAGTGTCGAGCTCCGCGCCGGGACGTTTCCTGCCAACCGATGCCCTCAACTCCGCCCCGTATAGATCGGCCTAGCCGACCTCAGACACCCCCCCGCCAGGGCCCGGGAAACTAGAACGTGCCGGGCATGCAGGGCGGTGTTCGGCAGTAGGGGATGGGGAGAAGCCCTCGTTGACGCGACACGTCATCAATTGTGGCCGAATTGGGACGGGTAGTTTGACAATTCGGTGCAAAATTGCCGGCGTGGGGGTAGACGCCGTGGTGGACACGGGAGCCAGCGCCACGATCATCAGCCCCGTGGTCCTTAATTCGAGCGCAGACGGCTGGGGTAAAATCCAGCGTCTGGAAAATCATAGTTTGCAGTTGGCTACCGGGGCAACGGCTCCGATCATAGGGCGTGGTTTTGTGACCCTCAAGTTGGGATCGGTAAAGCAAGAGATAGAGGTTTGGGTGGCGGAGGTGTGCGACCCATGCTTAATAGGGTTGGATTTGTTGACTGCCAGCGGTTGTAAAATCGACTTGAGTCGGGGGATCCTGCGATGGGGAGTGGAAGAGCTACCATTGGAGGGGGTGAGCACGGCCGAGAGGGTGGAGCTGGAGGCTCCTGAGGCCGTGACCATCCCTCCGGGGGCCGAGGCCATAGTGCCGGCCCGATGGTCAGCTCGCCCGACATGGCAGGAATCCTGCGGCCTGGTCGAACCGGTGGCAGCGCTATCCATACCTGGTTTAATCGTGGGCCGTACCCTTGTAAACACGGACGGGCCGGTGGTGGCCGTCCGAGTAATTAATATTAGCACAGAACCACGCACTATAGTGAGGGGCACGAAGGTAGCTGGCTGCACCCCAGTTAGAGAAGTCGCGTCAGTGAGGGGCGAGAACGTCCAGCCGAGCCGGCCCCAGGGGGAGCCTTCAATAAGTTCTAGGAATTGGCCCGATCCCATTTGCGAGATGGTAAATCGTAGTAGTGTATAGTTGGGAGGTACCCAGAGGGAGGCCTTACACAAACTGGTTGGGTCCCATTTGGACCTCTTCTCCTTGTCCACCGAGGATATTGGACGTACGGGCCTGGTGAAACATCAGATCCACACCGGTGAGGCCCGGCCTATTCGTCAGGCCGCCCGACGGCTCCCTTGGAGCAAAAGGGCGGAAGCTGACGAGCAGGTTGAAAAAATGCTCGACGCAGGTGTGATCGAGCCCTCGGGAAGTCCTTGGATGTCACCTGTTGTGCTGGTCAAAAAGAAGGATGGGACCACGCGGTTCTGCGTGGACTATCGCCAGCTAAACAACGTGACACTCAAGGACTCATATCCCCTGCCAAGGATTGATGACACCCTCGATGCCGTTGCGGGCTCAAATTGGTTCTCAACTTTGGACCTCAAGAGTGGGTATTGGCAGGTGGAGATGGATAGGGCAGGGAAGGAGAAAACGGCATTTTCCACAGGTAAGGGACTGTATCAGTTTACTGTGATGCCGTTTGGTTTGTGTAACGCCCCCGCCACCTTTGAAAGATTGATGGAACATGTACTAGGCGGCATGCCATGGCAATCATGCCTGGTGTACCTGGATGACGTCCTAGTACATGCCAAAACGTTCCCCCAGGCAGTAGCTAATTTGGACCAGGTGTTGGGGTGCCTCAGACAGGCAGGGTTGAAGCTGAACCCGAGTAAGTGCACTTTGTTTGCAAGAGAGGTGGCCTATCTAGGTCACGTGATCGGCCGCGAGGGGGTAAAAATGGACCCAGACAAAATTAAAGCGGTAGAGGAGTGGCCCACACCACGTACCATCAAGGAGGTGCGGGGATTTTTGGGACTCTGCTCCTACTACCGGCGCTTTGTGGCGAAATTTGCGGAGTTGGCCCGTCCCCTCCACCGGCTTACGGAGAAGGGGACGCGATTTAATTGGACACGGGAGTGCCACGAGGCCTTCCAAAAATTGAAGGGGTGTCTAACATCCGCACCCCTTCTAGCTTACCCCACTAGTGACGGGACATTTACCCTGGACACGGATGCGAGCCAGGAAGGATTGGGCGCAGTTTTGTCTCAGACACAGGAGGGCGTGGAGAGGGTGATTGGTTACTATAGTCGGGCCTTAAGTAGGCCCGAGCGAAATTATTGTGTCACTCGCAAAGAGTTATTGGCTATGCTGGCTGCCATGAACCATTTCCACCCGTACCTGTACGGGCGGAAATTTTTGGTTAGAACTGACCATTCCTCCTTGCAATGGCTCCTTCGGTTCAAGGAACCGGAGGGCCAAATTGCAAGGTGGTTGGAAAAGTTGCAGCAGTACGATTTTGATGTGGCCCATAGGGCCGGGAAGGCCCATGGTAATGCGGACGCACTCTCTCGGCGTCCTTGTCTGGGGGAAAACTGTAAATTTTGTGCGAGACACGAGGAGAGGGAGCAATTGGGCGATTCCGCCCCGATTCTCGTCGTCCGGGCAACCCGGGTGAGAGGGCCAATTTTGCCACTAACCGCGGACGAGGAATTTGGAGAGTTGGCTTGGAGCACGGCCCAGCAGGAGGATCCTGTTCTGGGGCCGGTGTTCCAATGGGTCAAATTGGGGCAAAGACCAAAGGGGGAAGAGGTCACCCCCCTCGGGGCGCAAACAAAGGCGTATTGGGCTCAGTGGCAGACCCTGGAGTTGAAAGGCAACATCTTGTATCGCAAGTGGGTGGAGGTTCCCTCTGATAGAACTTCCTGGCTGGTGATAGTCCCAGACAAATTCAAGAACGTTGTCTTACAACAGGTGCATGGTACCCGCTCCGGCGGCCATTTGGGCAGGACAAAGACAATATCTCGGGTCCGCCGGAGGTTCTATTGGGTGAATATGGGGCGCGACATACAGGACTGGTGTCGGAGATGCGACGCCTGTTCTGCCAAAAAGGGACCAGCACGGAGGATGAGGGCCCCCCTCCAATTACATCAGGTGGGGGCCCCCCTTGAGCGGGTGGCTATGGATATTCTAGGACCGCTGCCCCGCACCCGCCAAGGTAATAAGTATATCCTCGTTGTAATGGACTATTTCACCAAGTGGCCGGAGGCCTATGCCCTCCCCAACCAAGAAGCAGGGGTGGTAGCACAGGCCTTCGTAGAAGGATTTGTATGTCGGCACGGGATTCCACAGGAGCTGCACACCGATCAGGGTCGAAATTTTGAAAGTCAATTGCTAAAAGATGTGTGCAGACTCCTGTCAATTCGGAAAACCAGGACCACGCCCTTGCGGCCACAATCTGACGGGATGGTGGAAAGGTTCAATCGAACATTGATCCAACAACTGGCATTGTTCACCACCACCCGTCAGGATGACTGGGACGAACATCTCCCGTACCTGTTGATGGCCTACCGAACTAGCCAGCACGGGGCCACCGCATGCAGTCCAGCGTTGCTTATGTATGGGCGGGAGTTACGGGCTCCCGCCGACTTGCTATGCGGTCCCGTGCCAGACACCACGGATACACCGCCGAGGGAGGGTTACGCACGTCACCTGGAGGAAGGCATGGAGCGGGTCCATGCCTTCGCCCGCCGCCAGCTCCATCTGGCGGGGGCCAAGATGAAGCGTAGGTACGACGACCGGAGCCAGGGGAGTCAATACGCTCCGGGGATGAAGATTTGGTTCTTTAATCCCCGGAGGCGGAAGGGGAGGTGCCCAAAACTCACCTCCCCCTGGCAAGGCCCAGGAGTCGTCCTGTCGCAAATCTGTGACGTGGTCATTAAGATCAAAATGGGGCCACGGACCCCCCCTCGGATCGTCCATGCCGACCGGATAAGACCTTATGCCGGCGAGCAGGCGCCCTCATGGATCGCCTCGGCTCTAGATGCCGAGGCAGGACTCAGTACCTCTTGCGACGGGGGCTCGTAGCGTCAGAGGACTGGGGGGATGGTAGTGGGAGATGCCCCGCTGTGGTGGGATGGCAACGCTGTCATCCCTCACAGAAGGTGGGGCAAATGCGCTATAGCTTATGGGGGTGTATGGCAGTGAAAACTAGCCCGGGTGGGTTAGGATATCGTGTGTAGGGATCTAGCGAAGATGACATTAGGTAACGTTAAGTTTATTTAGTGACTGATACCTGTAGTGGGGACGCAGGTAGTTTAGTGTGGATGATAATGACGTAGGAGCGCAATAGTTTAAAGGGACGACTGGGAAGCGCAAGTTTCAGAGGGGAGTAGTTAGATGAGATGATGCCGTGTGTTTGAGGATTGAACAGGTGTGATTGACCAGGTGTGATTGCACAGGTGTGCAACAACAGGTGAATGGAGGACAGGTGTATGGAATAAATGGTATGGAGTATTGGAATGGACGGTCGTGGAGTGAGTATGGTGGAAATTGTGGAGTGGAGTGGATGGTGCGAAGGTGTAAATGGGGGAAGAGTGGACCCCCATCACGGATACCCGGGGCGGGTAGAGTAAGTGTTAGGTAGAGGGTATAGGTAAATTGTGGTTGGATATTGGCATCTGTGGTGCGGGTGAAAGAATGGTCTTTGGATGGGTGCATTAGTGTTGTGGAAATGGCTGGGCGTGTAGCCTGTTAGTGTGTGTAGTTGGTTTGGGCACTCCACCACTGTGAGGATGTCGGCCAGGTGAGGCCGCAGGTGGGCTCTGGGAGCCGGTAGTTGTAGTGGATGGGGCCCGAGGATCCGGAGGACGGACCCGGGTAGCCCAGTGCCAGAGGGCACCGAGTGGGGTGACAGAGCCAGGAGGGGCTTTCCCCAGTTAGTTAGGTTAGGGTGAGGAGCTAGGTAAGCTCGGGTGGCAACTACAGTGGTGGAGGTGTGCAGGTGGGTAGACCTGCTGGGAGAGCTACACGTCGCAGCCCAGAAATTGTGCGAGGGCACCGGGAGATGAATCGGGGGAGTGAGACCCCAAATTGAGAAGCACCACAGTTTGGTCAATGGGAATTGGTTTTTAGAACCCATAGTGTAAGTTGGCCAATGGATTGGCAGGGAGAGACCCCGGGTAGTGTAAAGTGTGTTAAAATCATTTAGAGGATAGTTAGGATGAAGGATCTCCTCGCACCATCTGCATCCACTCACCTGAGGTGACAGGTACTCCGCACCATGCCATGTTTAATTATTTTTGATGCAGATGTTTGGATTGTGAGACGCATCATGACGTGGGTGTGACATTGTGCTTTGATGTTCCATCTCTGCCTCCTTATGAGGATTGATGATGAATTTGGTGATGGCAAATTTTGAAGTAGAGGGATTGTGGGGACGAATTTGGTATAGGGGAAATAAGGGGAAGACGTGACGGTAGCGACGGATTGGTAATGTGTAGATTTTTGTACATATGGGGTAAGGGCAAGGGTAGTGTAGGTGACAGGGGGGTGACGTACGGTAGGGACGAGCTTTCTCACTTCGCCCTCTGTACGCATTTCGCCTTGCATTGCCTTATTGATGTGTACCCTTGTGACCTTACCCCTCGCTCATTTGTCTTTCCCCTTTTGTCTCCCACATGACCTGTGCGCCATTGGGCGCCGAGGGGAGCGTGCGTGGGTCGGCCATTGTGCGCCCGAAATTCCCAGAACCAGCTGTCTGCATCGATGCACCACATTATGGACCACATGTCTGTGGCCGAGCACCACTTATGGACCCCATGGGTTGGGGCATGGCCCCTCTGCTGGAACCGGCCATGAGGGCCCGAAATCTTGCTGGCGGACCTTGGCCACAGGGCACCGATGCCCCACAGGTGAACCACACGTAGTCGGCCCTGTGGGCCATAAATAAAATCAATAAAAATGGACACATTGGGTGCAAGTTTTAATACAAATAGGCCGCCAGTAAGCAAAGCAAAGGAATGACAACATCTGGAAGACAAATAATAATAACCAGCAGAGGGAGCCGAAGAGCAAGAGACACCTGCAGGGTTAGGGGTTGTTTGGTTATTTTTTATTGTTGAACACTGATGAACTATGGTGACTGCACCGATTGGTGCTTGGGTGTGTATTGGTGCGTTTTAGGTGCTTTAATGGTGCATTGATGCAGAGCAGACTGTCTCCCCCCCAGAAAGAACAATCACAGGTCCTGGGTTAGTTTTGTAAATAAAAATAGCGTCATTGTAAATAATGCATCCCACCGTCAGTGTATAGTTTGAAGACCATTCCGCAATTCGGTTAACTGTGGGCGTAAGTCTGTTAGGCAGGGTGCAATGGAGCAGCGGGACACATTTATTTATGTTTTAAAACTGTCGCACTCAGGGTCAGGTTAAAAGTAGAGGGAACTACACCTACGTGTCACACTAAATAAAAGTTGTAGGCCCGGGACGTGCCTAAGAGGAGGAGGGTGCAGTGTTGCGGAGATGAGGACTGTATTTTTTTGATTGTGTGCTGTATTATTATTATTATTGTTTATTCTGCGCCCCCCTACCTCTGGAGCTGTGTAAAGGTGAAAGGGCATCCCATAATTAGTCCACAAGCATACACATCAGCCAAATAATAGAATACCCCTGTTTGATAGTTATCTCTTATTCTGTGTTTTAGGGTGAGGCTGTGTCTCCCATTAATTGAAGTACTCCATTGCACCAGTAAAAGAGAATAGATCCCCTTTCATTCCCATCCCCAAAATCTCCATTCCCTTTTACATCCCCTCTGGTGATTGCCAACCTTCGATTGCCAATTACCTCCCCTCCAATAACCGCCATTGACCACGAGGCAGGGTCGGAGAAGAAAGGCGTGTCTCCACCTCGTCATAGAGGGGAAGAGGGGCGTGCCCGCCCGTCGTCATCAAGGGCGGAGCGAGAGGGTCGCGTGACCAACCAGGGCCGAGGTGAGCACACCGATGGGCGTGTCAGGAAGGCCGGCGTCTTGATCGCTGGAGGCGCTATAAAAGGCGCGCACGCAAGAAGCAAGAGAGAGAGTCGTGAGTTGGTCGTCAGTGGAGGAGTCAGTCAGTGGAGTCGGTGGTCAGCTGGTTGCATTGGTTGCGGTGAGGAGTCGGTGGTGGTGGTCAGTTGGTTGCGTTGGTTGCGGTGAGGAGTCGGTGGTAAAGAGTGAACGAACGCACAAGAAAGAGTTGAGGGTTTGGACCAGACGAGTCGGACAAGGCCTGGCAAAGCACGCGACGTCCACAGCAGCCACAACAGCAGCTTGGGGGCCTGAACGGCGGTTTGGAGCAGGGCCGTAAAGGAACGGCGGCTGCTAAATGCGCCGGTTGTGCTGCGGGACCCCCTTGGACCTTCCTCTCCCTCCAGCCATCCACCTCCTGCCTTTCCACCCTTCTTGTGTACGTGAGTTTGTTTTGTTTGTTCTGTCCCTGGGTTAATTAAGTCTGTATAAGCTAATAATTGCACTGTGTCTCTGATCCTTCTGTATATTATTTTATTATCTTTCCTTCTCCTTGGTTACTTTGAGCATGTAAATAGTAGGAATAAATTTAGTAGTATTTCCAACCTTTTTGTCTTCTTCTTCTTCTTCACATCCGTGTCGCCTTTGTCTTTTCCCTATTGAATAGCTGCGGTGCGATCCGGCCAACGTTTGGGTGGAATCGGGTGAGTCGGGGATCCTGTAACGGTCGCGGTTGGACCATCCGCTCGGCCCATCATAACATCTAAACCGCGATCTGTAACAATATATATATATATATATATATATATATATATATATATATATATATATATATATATATATATATATATATATATATATATACGAGGTGTGTTCAAAAAGTATCCGACCTTTGTTCATAAAAAATACTCGTATCCAGATACAACAAACTTACACTAATCTCCTTCAAAGTAGTCCCCTTGGGCTTGGGCGTGAATTTTTTCCCACCTGCAGAAGCTGTCATTCGACGGCAGACCGCCGATGAGTGTGGAAGTGTCAGTGAGCGCCATCGGATTTTCGTTTTTGACAAAATGACGGAAAAACTTGAACAACGCTACTGCATCAAATTTTGTGTAAAGCTTGGCGATTCCCAAGTGGAAACGATCCGCAAGATTCAACAGGCCTTCGGGGACGAAGCAATGATCACCACACAGATAAAGGAGTGGTACAACCGCTTCAAGGATGGCCGCACATCAGTGGAGAGTTCACAATGCAAATCACAATTTTGTGCAATGGAGTCTCACAAAATCACAATGGAGTCGCAATGTGATGTGTGCAATTGTCACAATGTCAAAGTGGATCTGCAAAATCAAATGTGAAAAATTCACATTTGTGCAATTGTCAAATCAACTTGTGTGCAAAATTCACATTCACATGTGAAATTCACAATTCACAATGTGTGAATTGCAATTCACAATGTGACAATTCACAATGCAAATGTGTTCTCCACAATGGAGAATTTGTGATTCACAATTCACAATGCAATTCACAATGGAGCACAATGGACTCCATTCACAATCACCGTCGAATGATTGTGAATTGTGCATTGTTTCACATTGTGAAAGTCGAATTGGAAATTGTGTGATTTGTGAAACAATTTCACAATTGTTTTTCACATTGCATTGTGATTGACAACATTTCACAATCCATTGTGAATTTGCACACAAATTGATTTGACAATTGCACAAATGTGAATTTTTCACATTTGATTTTGCAAATCCACTTTGACATTGTGACAATTGCACACATCACATTGCGACTCAATTGTGATTTTGTGCGACTCCATTGCACAAAATTGTGATTTGCATTGTGAACTCTCCACTGATGTGCGGCCATCCTTGAAGCGGTTGTACCACTCCTTTATCTGTGTGGTGCTCATTGCTTCGTCCCCGAAGGCCTGTTGAATCTTGCGGATCGTTTCCACTTGGGAATCGCCAAGCTTTACACAAAATTTGATGCAGTAGCGTTGTTCAAGTTTTTCCGTCATTTTGTCAAAAACGAAAATCCGACGGCGCTCACTGACACTTCCACACTCATCGGCGGTCTGCCGTCGAATGACAGCTTCTGCAGGTGGGAAAAAATTCACGCCCAAGCCCAAGGGGACTACTTTGAAGGAGATTAGCGTAAGTTTGTTGTATCTGGATACGAGTATTTTTTATGAACAAAGGTCGGATACTTTTTGAACACACCTCGTATATATACATACATACATACATACATACATACATACACACACACACACACACGGTGCCTATGGAAATATTCTACACCCCCTTTCAAAGTTTTCACCTTTTGTTGCCTTATAGCCGGGAATTATTTTGCATTAAATCAGACGTTTTCCACCTTTATTTACACATCGTTACCCACAACTTTCAAGTTGGCAAAACGAATTCTACAAATTTCAGAGTTAATTAAAAATACAAAACTATAATATCTTGGTTGGATAAGTGTCCACCCCTCTGAGTTAATACTTGGTGGAAGCACCTTTGACAGAAATTACAGATGTGAGTCTGCTGGGATAGGTCTCGACCAAATTTGCACACCTTGATTGGGCAATATTCGCTCATTCTTCTGCACAAAACAATTCAAGCTCAGTCAGGTTGCAAGGGGAGTGTTGATAGACAGCAATCATCAAGTCATGCCACAGATTTTCGATTGGAGTTAAGTCGTGGCTCTGACTGGGCCACTCAAGGACATTTATCTTTTTGTTCCTTAGTCACTCCAGTGTAGCTTTGGCTGTGTGCTTCAGGTCGTTGTCATTCTGAAAGGTGAAATTCCGTCCCAAGTTCAGCTTTCTTGCAGAGGGCAGCAGGTTTTCCTCTTGGATGTTTCTGCATTTTGCTCCATCCATTTTCCCTTCTGTCCTGCAAGGTGCCCCAGTCCCTGCTGATGTGAAACATCCCCATAACATGATGCTGCCACCACCATGCTTCACAGTAGGGATGGTGTTCTTTCGTTGATGTACTGTTGCATTTGTGCCAAACTAATGTTTTGCATTTAGGCCAAAAAGTTCCATCTTGGTTTCGTCAGACCACAAAACATTTTTCCACGTGGCTTCAGAATCTCCAGAGTGGTTTTTTGCATACCTCAAATGGGACTCAAGGTGGGCTTTTTTGAGTAATGGCTTCCTTCTTGCCACCCTACCAATCCTACCATACATCCTCAAACAGATCTTGTGGAGTGTTTGGGATATTGTTGTCACATGCACACAGTGACCAGTCTTTACCATAAAGGCCTGTAGCCCTTTCAAAGTTGCCATTGGCCTCTTGGTGGCCTCTCTGATCAGACTCCTCCTTGCTTGGTCATCCAGTTTGGTGGTATGGCCTGATCTAGGCTTGGTCTTGCTGGTACCATACACCTTCCACTTCTTAATGATTGTCTTGACTGTGCTCCAAGGGATATTCAAGGCCTTTGAAATATTTTTGTACCCATCCCCTGATCTGTGCCTTTCCACAATTTTTCCCGGAGGTCTTTTGAAGTTCAGGTTGCACTACGGCAGCATCTTCAAGCATTTGACCGACATCAGACTTTGTAGATTTTCACATTGTTCCATCCTCATGGTATCGAGCTGCATGCACGGGCCCGATGGGATAGGCAAACACACTCTCTACATTCACATCATCATGGCTCTTCGCAAAGCTTATGGCACGACGAAAGACCAATTCAGGGCTTGTAGTCATATGCACTATGCTTCCTTTACCACCTTTGAGTCTACAAATGTTGTTTTTGTACATCAAATCAGAAAATATCTTCCGTTTGGATTTGGTAATGGGCATGTAGAAACTGTGTTTCTGATCAAAGTGGCAAGATACTTTCAACAAATTGCTCTAACTTATTTTCCCACAGTCTGCAGCCGAGAGGAGACATTCTTTCACTTCATGAGTGGCATGCACACCATTAGACATGCTTATTAATCCCCTTGGATGTGTGTCATCCTCAAACAAATCTGTCATTTTCTCTCTGAGGTGTGCTGTTGGAGAAGAAACATGTTCCTCGTCACGTTTCCGGGCAGCTGGGTGGCTTTCTTCATGGATCTGCTTGTCGTCTTCCTTTGTCAAGCCCACACGCTCCCTCATGACTGAAGCATAGTTGCCCAATATATGCCTCGTCAAAGACCATCGAACCAACTCAGATTTCTTGGTTGTGATTCCTATGATTCCTCCACAGACATTTGAGCCTTTAATCAATGTCTTCTCAACTGCCATATCTCACCAAATTCCATTGAATTTACTGCGCTTTGTCGGATAGCAAACTCTCCAGCCTCAAATGCTGAATTAAATTTGTCCGAATTCCCAAGTGTTGGCCAAAATCGCAAGTGTTGGCCAAAATCGCAAGTGTTGGCCAAAATCCCAAGTGTTGGCCAAAATCCCAAGTGTTGGCCGAAATCCCAAGTGTTGATGGAATTCCCAAGTGTTGGCCAAAATTCCAAGTGTTGGCCAAAATCCCAAGTGTTGGCCAAAATCCCAAGTGTTGGCCAAAATTCCAAGTGTTGGCCAAAATCCCAAGTGTTGGCCAAAATCCCAAGTGTTGGCAGAAATCCCAAGTGTTGGCCGAAATCCCAAGTGCTGGCCGAAATCCCAAGTGTTGGCCGAAATCCCAAGTGTTGGCCGAAATCCCAAGTGTTGGCCGAAATCCCAAGTGTTGGCCGAAATCCCAAGTGTTGGCTGAAATCCCAACTGTTGGCCGAAATCCCAAGTGTTGGCCGAAATCCCAAGTGTTGGCCGAAATCCCAAGTGTTGGCCGAAATCCCAAGTGTTGGCCAAAATCCCAAGTGTTGGCCAAAATCCCAAGTGTTGGCCAAAATCCCAAGTGTTGGCCGAAATCCCAAGTGTTGGCCTAAATCCCAAGTTTTGACCGAATTCCCAAGTGTTGCCCGAATTCCCAAGTGTTGGCCGAATTCCCAAGTTTTGGCCGAATTCCCAAGTGTTGCCCGAATTCCCATGTGTTGGCCAAAACCCAAGTGTTGGCCGAAATCCCAAGTGTTGGCCGAAATCCCAAGTGTTGGCCTAAATCCCAAGTTTTGACCGAATTCCCAAGTGTTGCCCGAATTGCCAAGTGTTGCCCGAATTCCCAAGTGTTGGCTGCTGAAGCACACCAAAGATTGTACTTTTAAAGGAAACTGAAAGAGTTTCATGTCGACAATAGCATTTTGATTCTTTTTTTTAGCAGTCTTTGGTGCAAAGTATTTTATCTTTCAATATAATTTGTACATTTGATAATAATCTGTCTAAAGAAAATGTGAACAAACTGGAAAGACCCATGAAGATTGCCCAGCGTCAATTTTTAACTTGTACGAGAAGCGCGCCATGTTGAAGATGCACAGAATAATGGAAGACCCATCACACCCACTTCACTGTTGTTTTTGTTTTTATTCTTTCAGGCATTCGCCTTTGTGTCCCACTTACCTCTTGTTGTCGCTTTTAATTCTCTTTTGTACCAAATTCAATTCACATGTTTAACACAAGTGTGGCTAGGGTGGGATGCACCCCAACCTCTTTCTTTGAATTGTATTGAATTGATTTTACTTTGTCTTGGAATGTTGTTGTCCTTGAATTGCCAGTGGAAGCAACATTTCCATGTTTTTACGTGAACCACAATAAAGAGTGTGAAGCTGGATATGCAGGAATATTTGCAAGCATTCCATTTATTTCGCACCATTTCACGCAACCGCAGAACCATCGATCTGGTACAGCTTCGTATAATCGTAGGCCTGTATTATTGAACTGTTTTTCCATCAATGTTCGATTAAAATTGTTAACTACCCTCACCAGAGAAGAGGGTATGCATTTGAGTCCGTTCATCTGTCTGTTTGATACTTGGCCAATTTTTTTTTCATCACTCCGGTGTGTGTGTGTGTGTGTGTGTGTGTGTGTGTGTGTGTGTGTGTGTGTGTGTGTGTGTGTGTTTGTATGTGTGTTGGTATGTGTGTTTGTGTGTGTGTGTGTGTGTGTGTGTGTGTGTGTGTGTGTGTGTGTGTGTGTGTGTATGTGTTTGTTTGTCTGTCCGCTCACTTATACTTGCCTACAGGTCACAATTTTAAACCCATCTTCACGAAACTTCACCAAATGCTAGTGTTCATGCTCCGAGAAAATCCTACAGATTTTTTAGGTCAAAAGGTCAACATAGGCGAAATGTCAACAACCTTTTTAAATTTCTTTCATTAATTGACTTGAAATTTGAATAGGATTTTCATATCAGCTAACTGAATTCAACCACCAACTATTTTTGAGATCAGCATAGGCCAAAAGGTCAACATAAGTCAAAGGTCAACAACCATTTCGAATTTCTAAAATCCTCAATTTTCATCCGATTGACTTGAAATTTGAATAGGATTTTCATATTAGTTAACTGAATTCAACCAACAACAATTTTTTTTATATCAGCATTGACCATACGGTCAACATAGGCCAAAGGTCAACAACCATTTCGAATTTCTAAAATCCTCAATTTTCAGCCGATTGACTTGAAATCTGAATACGATTTTCATATCAGCGAACTGAATTCAACCAACAACTATTTTTTTAGGTCAACAAAAGTCACAAGGTCAACATAGGCCAAAGGTCAACCACTTTTTATCAAATTTCTAAAATCCTCAATTTTCATCCAATTGCTTTGAAATTTGAATAGGATCTCCATATCAGCGAACTGAATTCAACCATCAACTATTTTTGAGATCAGCATAGGCCAAAAGGTCAACATAGGCCAGCAATCAACCACTTTTTATAAAGTTTCTAAATTCCTCAAATTTTCATCCGATTGACTTAAAATTTGAATAAGATTTTCACATCAGTTAACTGAATTCAACCAACAACTATTTTTGAGATCAGCATAGGCCAAAAGGTCAACATAAGTCAATGGTCAACAACAATTTCAAATTTCTAAAATCCTCAATTTTCATCCGATTGACTTGAAATTTGAATAGGATTTTCATATCAGTTAACTAAATTCAACCAACAACGATTTTTTTTAGATCAGCAGAGACCATACGGTCAACATAGGCCAAAGGTCAACAACCATTTCGAATTTCTAAAATCCTCAATTTTCATCCGATTGACTTAAAATTTGAATAAGATTTTCACATCAGTTAACTGAATTCAACCAACAACTATTTTTGAGATCAACATAGGCCAAAAGGTCAACATAAGTCAAAGGTCAACAACAATTTCAAAAATCTAAAATCCTCAATTTTCATCCGATTGACTTGAAATCTGAATACGATTTTCATATCAGCTTACTGAATTCAACCAACAACTATTTTTGAGATCAACATAGGCCAAAAGGTCAACATAAAGCCTAAGGTCAACCACTTTTTCAGGGTTTCTAAAACCTTCAATTTCCATCCGATTAACTTGGAATTTGAATCGGATTTTCATATCAGCGAACTGAATTCAACCACCAACTATTTTTGAGATCAACCTTGGAAATTGCCAAAATCAAGACTCTTTGCTCACCTTCACTCCGTTAGTCCTCTTTACTCCCGCCTCTGGAACAAACAAACACCCTCACTCTCTTCAATCCCACTCCTCCCTCCAGGTCTTTAAAATAGCTGTTCACCACCATCTCTTATTTCACATCAGTTAACTGAATTCAACCAACAACCTTCAATTTCCATCCGATTAACTTGGAATTTGAATCGGATTTTCATATCAGCGAACTGAATTCAACCACCAACTATTTTTGAGTTGGTTTTTCAACACGACATTCAACCACTACAATTTTCACCAAAACGACAGGTCCCCCATCCAAAACCTTGATCTCTTCTACCCCCATTAATTCACCCCAGATCCACTTTTTTGAAATACCAACTTTTTTCCTGGAAGTTCTTGCAGTGTACATGTGTTTTATACCTCTCCCCCCACCCCCTTCCTTCCAATGCCTCCTCCCCCCAAACCCTCTCCCTCCCACAGATCTCCCAATGTCCCTGTTCTCTGCTGTTGTACTTGTGTGCTTTCCTCTCTCTCCCCATCTTGTCTCTCGCTCCCTTTATTGTATGTTTTGTGTGTCCGGTTTTTTTTTTGTGTGTGATTGATGTTAGCTCTTACACGAGCCTCGATCTTGTATACAAAAAAAAAGAAATTCTAAAATTGTCAATTTTCATCCGATTAACTTAAAAGTTGAAGTCGATTTGCATATCAGGGCACAGAATTCAACCACAAATTATTTGGGAGGTCAAAAGGATGCTCCACTGAGTGCCATTAAAGCACGGCGTTACGCGCGCTGCTTGTGAGCAAGGAGGAAGCGGACAAGCGGTAACATATAAACGTCTTTATTGTAAGACTACACTGTAACACTGAAATGCTCCGGGCTGGTCGCCCGGTGTATATCATGAGGCCACGCCTACCCCTCGGGCGTGGCCACCGCCCACTTGGTGCGTGGAATGATGTCACCACGCCAGTGGGCTTTTGTGTCCGCCACACGCGCCCCCCCCAGAATTCCCGCGCACCTGGAGGGCCAGTTTGCGGGGCAGACGAATGACCCGGCCGAAGCGCCCCCTGGCGATCGGCGGCGTCCGGGGTGCAGGGATGCCAGGTGGGATGCCCCTGGCTGCCCCTGGGATGGGTGCAGGACCGGGGGGCGGCGTGGCGGCGGGGCTGGGCGGTGCCGGGGGTCCGCCCGCAGGAGGGCGGCCCCGACGTGGGGGTCGGGCCACTGGCGGTGGATGGTCCACATCGAGGTGGGCCGGCTTGAGGCGGTCTACCGAAACGCGGTCAGGAGTACCGCCGATGTCCAGGGTGAAGTGCTTCGCCCCGGTCTCCAGCACGCGGAAAGGCCCGTCGTACGGGGGCCGCAGTGGTGTCCGATGGGCATCGTGGCGGACGAAGACGTACTCCGCCGTGCGAAGCTCCGGGGCGACGTGTGTCGGTGGGTGCCCGTGGCATGCCGTTGGCACCGGGGCGAACCTCTGGGCTGTCTCTTGCAGAGCGGAGCGCTGCTGTGCCGCGGACCATGGTGCTGTGGAGTCGGGGAGGAACTCGCCCGGCACCCGCAGCGGTTGCCCGAAGACCAACTCCGCCGCGGATGCGCGCAGGTCCTCCTTGGGCGCCGTCCGGAGGCCCAGCAGGACCCAGGGGAGCCTGTCGACCCAGCCGCCGTCGCGGAGGGTGGCCCGGAGCGCGGCCTTCAATGAGCGGTGAAATCGCTCACACAGGCCGTTAGCCTGGGGGTGGTAGGCCGTGGTTCGGTGCAGCCGGACCCCGAGCCCCTGCGCAACCGCCCCCCAGAGCTCCGAGGTGAACTGGGGGCCGCGGTCGGATGAGATGTCTGAGGGGGCGCCGAACCGGGCGACTCAGGTGGCGATGAAAGCCTGCGCGACATCGGCCGCCGTTGTCGACGCCAAGGGCACGGCCTCCGGCCACCGGGTGGTGCGGTCCACCATGGTGAGGACGTAGGTGAAACCCCGCGAGGGGGGCAGAGGTCCCACCAGGTCAACGTGGACGTGGTCAAACCGGCGTTCCGGCACCGTGAAAGGGGCCAACGGGGCCTGGGTGTGCCGGTGCACCTTGGCGCGCTGGCACGCGAGGCACGTCCTGGCCCAGCCGCGGACGGCCTTCCGGAGGCCATGCCAGACGAACTTGTCGGCGATCAGCCTTTGGGAGGCCCTCGCGCCCGGGTGGGACAGGCCGTGGATGGCGTCAAACACCTGGCGCTGCCAGCCCGCGGGCACGATGGGGCGAGGACGCCCGAGGGATATGTCGCACAAGAGGGCCACGCCCGCGCCGTCGAACGGCACCTCGGTGACGCGGAGGCCCGTGACGGTGGTCCGCAAGGCTTGGGCGTCGGGGTCAGCGGCCTGGTCCGCTGCCATCCGGGCATAGTCGATGCCGAGGTGGACTGCGTGGGCGACGGCCCGGGAAAGGCAATCCGCCACCGGGTTGTCCTTCCCCGTGATGTGCTGGATGTCCGTCGTGTACTCGGACACGGCCGAGAGGTGACGCTGCTGCCAGGCCGACCACGGCTCGGTGACCTTGCCCATCGCGAAGATCAGCGGCTTGTGGTCGACGAAGGCAGTGAACGCCCGGCCCTCGAGCAGATGGCGGAAGTGCCTGACCGCCATGTGAAGTCCGAGCAACTCGCGGTCGAAGGTACTGTAACGGCGTTCGGGCGGGCGAAGCTGCCGGCTAAAGAACGCCAGCGGTTGCCAAGCTCCACGCACCCATTGCTCGTGCACCGCGCCCACCGCGTAGTCCGAGGCATCGGTGGTGAGGGCGATCGGTGCATCGGGCGCCGGGTGCGCGAGCATGGTGGCGTTAGCCAAGGCGTGCTTCGCGCCCGTGAACGCCGTGTCCATCTGCTCGGTCCAGGTAACGTCGCCTTTGCCCGGCTTACCTCGGAGAGCTTCGTGCAGGGGGCGCAGGAGCTGGGCGATACGGGGCAGGAACCGATGGTAAAAGTTCACCATGCCCAGGAACTCCTGCAGCCCTCTGATCGTGCGGGGGCGCGGAAACCCCTTCACCGCCTCCACCTTGGCCGGCAGGGGGACGGCTCCGTGCCTGGTGACACGGTGCCCCAGAAAATCGATTGTGGCGGCGCCGAACCGGCACTTTGCGGGGTTCACAATCAGGCCATGCTGGCCCAGGCGTTCGAAGAGCGTGCGGAGGTGGCGTAGGTGCTCTTCGCGGGACGCGCTGGCGACGAGGATGTCGTCCAGGTAGACGTAGACAAAATCCAAGTCGCGCAGGACGCTGTCCATCAGTCGCTGGAACGCCTGAGCTGCATTCATCAGACCGAAGGGCATGCGCAGGAACTCGAAGAGTCCGAATGGCGTGATGACCGCCATCTTCGGGACGTCCTCCGGCCTGACGGGGACCTGATGGTAGCCGCGTATGAGGTCCACCTTCGAGAAGAAGGATCTGCCCCCCAAACGGGCGGAAAAGTCCTGAATGTGGGGGACGGGGTAGCGGTCGGGAGTCGTGGCGTCATTGAGACGGCGATAGTCCCCGCACGGTCGCCATCCCCCGCCGGGCTTCGGCACGATGTGCAGCGGCGACGCCCAAGTGCTCTCTGAGCGCCGAACGATGCCGAGTCGCTCCAGGGTAGCGAACGCCGCTTTTGCCACCGCCAGCTTCGTCGGCTCGAGGCGGCGTGCCCGGGCGTAGACCGGTGGCCCGACGGTGGGGATGTGATGGGCCACCCCGTGCTTGACGGCCCCCGCCGAGAAGGTGGGCCGCGTGAGGGCCGGGAAGCCGGCGAGGAGGCGGGTGAATGCGTCCGCTGCCGGAAGCGTACAGACCAACGTGGCCGGAACCGAATCGTTCGGCAAGCCGCTTGGCAAGCCGCTCGTTGAGCTGGGCAACGCACAAGCGAGCGAGCTGAACGTCTCGGCCTGGACAAGCCGTCTGCGCTTGACGTCGACCAGGAGCCCATTAGCGCACAGGAAGTCCGCACCAAGCAGTGCCATGGGCACGTCGGCGGTGACGAACGTCCATCGGAAAACCTGCCCTCCAAACCGCAGAGAGAGGCAGCGTTTTCCGTACGTACGGATGGGCGTCCCGTTCGCGGCAAGCAGCGCGGGGCCCCCACCCGCGGCGTGCTTGTCTGACGTGTCGGAGGGAATGACACTCACCTGCGCTCCCGTGTCGCACAGGTAACGGCGCCCGGAGAAGGTGTCCGTTATGAACAGCAGGCTGCTCGAACGGCCGGCGCTCATCGCCACTATTGAGCGCCGGCCCGGGCGTTTCCCGACCCGTTGAAGGAGCACGGCGGATGACACCGCCGAGCTTCGTGGCCGAACTTGGCGTGGAACCAGCACCAGGTGGTGGAGCTGGAGGAGCGCGGCTGGCTCCGCCCGGCCGGTGGAGTTGGCGGGTTTCCCCGCGGTGGCGGTTTTCGCCGCGGCGGTGGGCGGGGCGTGGCGGCGTTCACGAGGTGCGTATCAGCATGCTGCTGAACATCAGCGCGCTGTAGAAGCTGATGCTGTGGAACATGCTGCTGAACATCAGCGTCGAGGGCCGTGACGGCCACGCCGACGCTCGCCCGCGTGTCCGAAGCGGCGAAGTACCTGTCCGCCTTGGCGGCCAATGCTCGGGGTTCCGTTAGCTCGGTCCCGGCCAACGCGAGGCGAACCTGCGCTGGAAGTTGGCGCCGGAAAAGCGCCCGGAATAGCGAACCGGGGGCTTCGTCGCCCAACAGTGACAGCATATGGTCCATTCGGACCGACGGGCGCGTCTCACCGAGCTCGGGGAGATCCAGGAGGCGATCGGCCCGTGCGTCGTCCGTGAGGCCGAACGTGGCTAGGAGTAGCCGCTTGAGTGCCTCGTACTTGTGGCCGTCCGGTGGGTGGCGAAGGACGGACACAACTCGAGCGGCCGTGCCGGGCCCGAGGGAGGCGACGACATGGCAGTAGCGCAGGTCGTCGTTGGTGAGGCGTCGAAGCTGAAATTGGGCTTCGGCTTGAACGAACCAGACTTCGGCCTGGGCCTCCCAAAATTCGGGAAGTTTAATCGCCATTGCCTTGTCGTTGGCCATTGCAATGGCGTCGTGTTCGGAAGGATCGCTACGGGAGATCCAACGTCGAGGGTCACCAGTAAAGCGCGGCATTACGCGCGCTGCTTGTGAGCAAGGAGGAAGCGGACAAGCGGTAACATATAAACGTCTTTATTGTAAGACTACACTGTAACACTGAAATGCTCCGGGCTGGTCGCCCGGTGTATATCATGAGGCCACGCCTACCCCTCGGGTGTGGCCACCGCCCACTTGGTGCGTGGAATGATGTCACCACGCCAGTGGGCTTTTGTGTCCGCCACACCACCTTCTTTTGTCTCTTTTGCCAAGTGTCGCTCCATGAGTGATTTTTGATATGTCTGTTTGTTTGTCTGTTTGTCCACACAGAATAAATATGATTTTGTCTGCAACCGTTGGCCCAATTAAGAGGAAATTTTCACCATATGTGCACCTCGTCCTGTAGATTTTAAAAATAATTATGACGTCATAGGTCACGTGGTACGGACGCCATCTTGTAAAATCGAAAAAAAATTGCACCTCCATATCTCAGAAAGCGCTGCATAGAAAAAAATAGAGACATGGGTCATTGCAAAGAACTCTGCATGGGGAATAACATATGTTAATGATGATGTCATAGGCTCCTCAAATTATGACGTCATAATTCGACAAGTACAAAACTTCATCCGATCAAGATGAAATTTCTTGAGCGTCATCTCTGGATAAATTCGTGGAGGAAAAAAATGATGACGTCATCAGTCACGTGGTTCGGCTGCCATATTTGATTCAATACGAAAGCCTTAATCACTAAAAACAAGTCCTGGCGAGGGTCTGCAATCTCTGATTGCTCTTGTTACCTCCACCACCAAAGGTGGATGGAGGTTATGTTTTCACCCCTGTCTGTCTGTTGGTTTGTGAAAAAGCTATCTCAAAAAGTTATGGATGGATTCGGACGAAATTTGGCATTGATGTAGTGTATCTGACAAGGACGAAATGATTAGATTTTGGTGAAGATCCGGATTCGGATCCGGTTACTAGAATTTTGTAAGTGATTCTTCACCATTGGGAGATAGGACCAAAAACGATACAGAGCAGAATATCTCACAAAGTTGTGGATGGATTTGGACGAAAACTTGGTGGACCGGTTGGGTGTCTGACAAGGACGTTTCGATTCCATTTTGGTGAAGATCTGAATATGGATTCGGACATGATAATTATTTAATTCCTAAAGTGATTCTTCACCATTGTGAGATAGGGCCAAAAACGATACATGGCAGGATATCTCAAAAAGTTATGGATATATTTGGACGAAACTTGGTGGACAGGTGTTGTGTGTGACAAGAAAGAATCGATTCAATTTTGGGGAAGATCCGGATCCAGCTTGTAGAATTTTTGAAGCGATTCTTCACCATTGAGTGATATGGCCAAAAACGAGGGTAGATCAGGGTATGAAACACTGGACCTATGGTAATTCCTGTGATTGATTTTGATTAAATGTGATTTTTTTTTTTTTTTTTAAATGGGTATCGCCCCAGACAAGGCATACTGGGGCGATATGGCATCGGAGCCACTCTAGGTAAGGGACGAAGAGAAAGTTAGAAAAATATAAGGATAAAGCAAAACAAAATAAAAATAAGTAAATAACAAGAAAAACATCCAAGACACCGGAAGTAGCAGAGGTCGGGCAAAATGCGATTAAACCTCAAAGATGTAGGAAGTATGAATGACATTCCCCTTCAAACCGTGTAGATCGTAGGATAATGGGAAGCATGTTACAGGTAGTGAATTCCATAGCGAGAAAGTACGAGGAATAAAACTATCTGCAGAGCCTTTCGTTCTGCACTTTGGATCAGCTATAGTGTATGGGTGAGCAGAGATGGCAAACCGAGTCTTGCGTCCAAACCAAGCAATAGGAGGAACAAAGTTAGAAAGTTCAACAGAACATTTGCCATAAAAATATCTGTAGAACAAACCAAGAGTGGCAATCGACCTTCGGTGAGAGTGTGGTTGAAAAGTTGAACCCATCCCCACACCAACCAGGTTGACAATGCGTTTCTGGAGTCTATCAAGTAAAGATAAGTGGCAAGCTGGTGCCCCAGCCCAAATGTGGCAACAGTACTCCATGAGGGGACGTATACAGGTACAAAATGGCCGTAAGAGGTAAATACCTCTGCGCTCGATAAAGACAACCAACTCACTTGGAAGCACTCCTAGCAATACCAGAAATGTACTTATTCCAACGGAGGTTAGAGATGTCCAGACCAAGAAACCGAAGCTCCGATGATTCTGTTAAGTTTGAAGACCCCATGTGCACAGAAGGGAAAGACCCGTTTCTAGAACGAGATATGGACAACAGTTTAGTTTTCTTTGCATTGAAGGTTACCAGCCAGTCGTGCCCCCACTTCAACACATTCTCCGAATCATTGACTAGAGAAACTCCAACCTCATTACGAGTGGTATTGAGTGAATCAGCAAATGTACAGTAAAGTGAGGAATTGTGGGAGCTGCGCTCGCACGATAAAATCGGACAAAATGGACGACGCCGGGAATTAAGTTTCTCTGAGCTATTTATTCCCAGCTCACTCAAACGAACTCCAAAGCACTGAATCAGCCCATCGAACGGGCGGCAATATATATATCAGAAACTCAACACACAAAAGCCACGCCTCTCAGGTGGGGCGTGCTATGCAAATAGATAAGCCACGCCTCTCAACGGGGCGTGGTATGCAAGGCAAGCGTTCGCCCGGTAAAGGCAAGTCTCAACACGCCCGGGTGAGTCCGGACACGTGACCGCTCGCCGGTTGCGTCATTGGCCGGTGCAAGGTAATTGTGTCATGCTACCGGTAACCGCTACACGCGCCCCCCCAGAATTAACATCCACCGGGAGAGTCAGTTTGAGGGGGGTCTTGATGACCCGGCCGAAACGACCCCTGACGATTCGTGTGGGGGTGGTAGGTGGTGGGGCGGTGGATGGTCGGGCAGGGGGCCTGGTTGACGGGGGACGGCCCCGTCGTGGAGAAAGGGCAAACCGTGGAGGTTGGTTGAGGTCCAAATGGGCCGGCTTGAGGCGGTCCACGCAGATGCGGTCCGCCTTGCCGCCGATGTCGATGGTGAACGACTTGTCATCCCTCTTCAGGACCCGGAAAGGTCCATCGTACGGCGGCCGGAGCGGTCCCCGGTGTGCATCGTGCCGGATAAAAATGTACTCCGCAGTGCGAATTGCTGGGGGGACGTAGGGTTTGGGGCAGCCGTGGTGGGACGTGGGCATGGGGGCAAATCTCCTGGCGGCCTCTTGGAGGACCGAGCGTTGGCGAGTCGTGGACCAGGGGCCGGTGGCGTCAGGGATGAATTCGCCCGGCACGCGCAGTGGCTGGCCGTAGATCAGCTCGGGGGTGGAAGCCTGGAGGTCCTCTTTAGGGGCCGTTCGGAGGCCCAATAGGACCCACGGGAGTCTGTCGGCCCAACCGTCGTCCTGGAGGCTGGCCCTGAGAGCGGCCTTCATCGAGCGGTGGAACCGCTCGCACAAGCCGTTGGCTTGGGGGTGGTAGGCCGTGGTGCGGTGAAGCTTGACCCCCAAGGCCTGGGCGACCGCGCCCCAAAGCTCGGAGGTGAATAGCGGGCCTCTGTCAGAGGAGATGTCCGAGGGGGCGCCGAAACGGGCAATCCAGGTGCCAATGAAGGCATGCGCCACGTGGGCGGATGTTGTTGATGCCAGTGGGACGGCCTCCGGCCACCTGGTGGTCCTGTCCACCATTGTGAGGAGGTGGGTGAAGCCCCGCGAGGAGGGAAGGGGTCCCACCATGTCCACATTGACGTGGGCGAAGCGCCGCGCGGGCACGTTGAATGGTGCCAACGGGGCCTGGGTGTGCCGGTGGACATTTGCGCGCTGGCAGGCGACACAGGCATTGGTCCAGTCGCGGACGTCTTTACGGAGCCCGTGCCAGACGAATTTCGCTGCCACGAGCTTCTGTGATGCTTTCCGGCCCGGGTGGGAAAGGCCGTGGAGGGTGTCAAAAATGTGCCGCTGCCATCCAGTGGGCACGATGGGGCGAGGTTGGCCCAGGGAGACGTCGCACAGGAGAACTGTGCCTGTGTCGTCGAAGGGGATGTCGGCCAACCGCAGGCCTGTGTCTGCTGTCCGGAGGGCTTGCACCGTGGGGTCGGCGATCTGGTCGGCCGCCATGCGGGCGAAGTCCACACCCAGGTGGACGGCGTTCGCGCCGGACCGGGAGAGGCAATCGGCCACAGCGTTGTCCTTGCCGGATGTCCGTCGCTGGCCACAACGTGCCGGATGTCCGTCGTAAATTCGGACACGGCATAGAGGTGGCGCTGCTGGCGGGCCGACCACGGCTCCGTAACCTTGGCCATGGCGAAGACCAGGGGTTTGTGGTCCACAAACGCCGTGAACGGGCGGCCCTCCAAAAGATGGCGGAAGTGGCGAACAGCCAGGTAAAGGCCGAGGAGCTCGCGGTCGAAAGCGCTATACTTGCGCTCGTTAGGGCAAAGCTGCCGGCTGAAGAAGGCCAGCGGTTGCCAAGCTCCGTTCACCCACTGTTCATGCACGGTGCCCACCGCGTAGTCGGAAGCATCCGTGGTGAGGGCGATGGGTGCGTCGAGCGCCGGGTGCACCAGCATGGTCGCGTTGGCGAGGGCCAGCTTAGCGCCCGTGAACGCCGCGTCCATCTCTGTGGTCCAGGCGACGTCGTGCTTGGCTGGCTTGCCCCGGAGGGCTTCGTACAGGGGGCGCATGAGTTGGGCGGCACGAGGCACGAACCGGTGGTAGAAATATACCATCCCCAAAAATTCCTGTAGGGCCTTGATGGAGCGAGGGCGTGGGAAACTTGTGACTGCCTCCACCTTGGTAGGCAGCGGGATGGCCCCGCGCTTCGTGATGCAGTGCCCCAGGAAGTCGACGGCCGTTATGCCAAACTGGCATTTTGCCGGGTTGATGATAAGGCCGTGCTGGCCGAGGCGCTCAAAAAGCGTGCGCAGGTGGACGAGGTGCTCCGCCCGGGAAGTGCTGGCGGTGAGAATGTCATCCAGGTAGACAAACAGAAAGGTGAGATCGCGCAGCACACTGTCCATCAGCTGCTGGAAGGCCTGGGCCGCATTCTTAAGGCCGAACGGCATTCGGAGGAACTCGAAGAGGCCAAAAGGTGTAATTACAGCCGTCTTCGGAACGTCGGCCGGCCGGACAGGTACCTTGTGGTAGCCCCGAATGAGGTCGACCTTGGAGAAGATCACCCGCCCTGCCAAACGGGCGGAAAAGTCCTGTATGTGTGGTATCGGGTACCGGTCGGGGGTGGTGGTGTCGTTGAGGTGGCGGTAATCGCCGCATGGTCGCCATCCGCCACCCGGTTTGGGCACGATGTGCAGGGGCGAGGCCCAAGCGCTATTTGAGCGTCGCACAATTCCCAATCGCTCCAGCGCGTCGAATTCCGCCTTCGCTATGGCGAGTTTGGCCGGGTCGAGGCGGCGAGCCCTGGCATAGACTGACGGACCTGTGGTCGGGATGTGGTGTTCGACGCCGTGCTTGACGGCGACGGCCGAAAACGTCGGCTGCGTGAGGGCGGGAAACTCGGCGAGTAGGCAGGTGAAATCGTCCACGGCCGGGAGCGCGCAGGCTAGCTTGGTCGGAGCGGAGCCACTCAATGAGCAAGCGAGCGAGCTGAAGGTCTCTGCGTTGATGAGCCGACGCCGTTTGACGTCGACCAAAAGCCCATGCGTGCAAAGAAAATCTGCACCCAGCAAGGCCATGGCCACGTTCGCCGTGATGAAGTCCCACCTGAAGCGCTGGCCCCCGAAGCAGAATTCGACGCTGCGCGAACCGAAGGTGGGGATGGAGGAACCGTTTGTGGCGACCAAAGCGGGGCCGCAAAGCGCGGCCTGTTTGTCCTCCACCGAGGCGAGTATCACGCTCAGCTGAGCGCCGGTGTCACACAAAAAACGCCGCCCGGACTCCGTGTCCGTGATAAACAGAAGGCTGCCTGAATGGCCGACGCTCATGGCAGGCAGCGAGCGCCGGCCTTGTCGTTTCCCGACCCGCCGAAAGTGCACGGTGGGCGGCACGTTCTGGCCTTCTGCCCGAACCTGGCGTGGTAATAGCACATGGTCCGGTCTGGTGGAGGCTCCAGCGGTCGCGTCGGGTTCGGTCGACGGGGCGTCGCGGCGGCTGCAGCCGTCAATGGCGTGGACTCGGCCGGTGGAGGTGCCGGTCGTGGCGCGGGCATTGCCTCGGTTGGCCCAGGGTTCCAGGTGGCCGCTCCGACGTGTCGCCTGGCCGAGCAAAATTTATCGACCTCCTTGGCCAGGGCGCGAGGGTCCATGATGGGCGAGTTATCCAAAGCTAACCGTACCTGCCCGGGTAGCCGCTGGAGGAACAGCTCGTGGAAGAGGAAGTCCGGGCTGTGGTCACCAAGAAGAGCAAGCATGTGGTCCATGCTTTCGGACGGACGGGCCTCGCCCAGCTCCGGGAGGTGTAGTAGTTGTCGTGCGCGTTCGGTCTCCGTGAGTCCAAACGCACCGAGGAGTAGGTCTTTGAGCGCGCCATATTTGTCGGCATCCGGCGGGTGCTGTAGGAAGCTCACAACCCGGGAAGCGGAGGAGGCGTTGAGCGTGGAGACCATGTGGTGGTAGCGCATCGTGTCCTCCGTAATTTTCCGCAGGGCGAAGAGAGAATCCGCTTGAGCAAACCAAACGGCCGCGTGAGATTCCCAAAAGCCCGGGGGCTTCAAAGCTACAGCTGACTCCATCGCCGTGTTCGTAGAAAGGGGTCACCAATTGTGGGAGCTGCGCTCGCACGATAAAATCGGACAAAATGGACGACGCCGGGAATTAAGTTTCTCTGAGCTATTTATTCCCAGTTCACTCAAACGAACTCCAAAGCACTGAATCAGCCCATCGAACGGGCGGCAATATATATCAGAAACTCAACACACAAAAGCCACGCCCCTCGGGCAGGGCGTGGTATGCAAATAGATAAGCCACGCCTCTCAACGGGGCGTGGTATGCAAGGCAAGTGTTCGCCCGGTAAAGGCAAGTCTCAACACGCCCGGGCGAATCCGGACACATGACGGCTCGCCGGTTGCGTCATCGGCCGGTGCAGGTAATTGTGTCATGCTACCGGTAACCGCTACAGAATCATCAGCATACATGGCTAGCTGAGACAGAACATTATTTGGAAGATCATTGATATTTTTACGTTTGTGGGGGTAAATGAAGAAATACCTTAAGAAAGTTCAGCATGTGAAGATTTGCATTCTCTGAGTGTCACGAAGAAGAAGAATCCATCTCAATAAACATGCGTCGAGTCGAATATCCAGTTAATTGTTTAGGTGTCTCCACACAGAGGAGTGGAGTTATGCTATCTCGGTAGGGTGTGCAAGGTTAAATTCCTCTGTACGTGTTTGCCTCCTGTGATCTTCCTCCGTCTTCATTACAATTAAAAAGCCCGCCAAACAACAACTATAACAAGCGTTACACCTCGGTCCCCTGTCGGTGAAGTGATGTGAGTTGACAAAGTGCAAAGACGCATGGCGGCCATCTTGGATTTTGACGTGGCGACCCAATTTTCAATAGCGTTCTTCCTTATGCGTAGATACACCTACACACCAGATTAGAAGTTAGTAGTTCGTTTATTTTTCAAGATATTTTGCTCACAAGGTTCAGAAATATATATGGTTGCGGCCATCTTGGATTTTGATGTGGCGACCCAATTTTCAATAGCGTTCTTCCTTATGCCTAGATACACCCACACACCAGAAGATAAGTTGGTACTTCGCTTATTTTTCAAGATATTCCGCTCAGAATGTTCAGACATACATGGCGGTGGCCATCTTGGATATTGACGTGGCGACCCAATTTTCAAAAACGTTTTTCCTTATGCGTACACCCATACACCAGATTAGAAGTTAGTAGTTCGTTTATTTTTCAAGATATTCCGCTCACAAGGTTCAGACATATATATGGTGGCGGCCATCTTGGATTTTGACGTGGCGACCCAATTTTCAATAGCTTTCTTCCATATGCGGAGATACACCCACACACCAGATTAGAAGTTGGTACTTCGCTTATTTTTCAAGATATTCTGCTCACAAGGTTCAGACATACATGGCGGTGGCCATCTTGGATTTTGACATGGGTTGCACCCACACACCAAATTAGAATTCGGTCCTTCGCTTACGCACGCATGTACGCATGCACGCACGCATGCACGTCCGCACGCATGCACGCACGGACGGACGGACGCACGCACGCACGGATGGACGCACGGACGGACGCACACACGGACGGAGGGGAAAACCATAGTCCCCCTTTCGCTCCGCGGTGCGACGGGGGACAACAAATGACTCCATTCGCTCACAACTCCGCCAGGGATAACCAACACCCAGCACATTTGCCAATCTGCACGTAAATCCTGCCTCACGACCGCCGACGTCATCTGAACATTCCCGAACAGTGACTAGACTCCGCCCCCCAATGACTCGTAAGGAGGAGGCCACACCCCAGCCTTCGTGACTGGTTAATGCGCGATGGGATGATTGAGTCGAGTTCGGTGATTGGACAGAGTGTGACGTCAGCGTGGAACATTCGAGAGCTGGAGGAAGAGAACGCGGCCTTGCCATCTTGGTCTCTCTTGTCCTGGGTTTGGTTGTGGGCGGTCGCAGTCTTCCCTTCTGGTCCTGGTCTTGATCATGGTGGTCGCTTGGTTGTTTTGCGTGGGAGGATGACGGGCGCTTGTCAGTGTGCACCGGGAGATCATTGGAGCCGTATTAGCAAAGAAGGATCCTGCCTGCTTGCCTCACGCCGGGGGCTGGCTACGGGCTCGATTCCTCGCCATCTTGTGCGTTTCCCATGCGGTGGTTCAAGACGACGACCAGCAAGCCTTACCAGCCATTTGGGGACACAATGCTGAGTGCCAGCCGATTACCAAAACAATATTTATTTTCTTTCATTAACTTTTCCCTTTGTTTGTATACGAGTCTGATGGAGATGTCTGAATTAGGAATTTTAGTTTTTACCTCGCCTTTCATTGTTATTTGCATTTATTTTCATTAAATCATTATTTGTCGAATCTTACTTTTCTTGTATTGTGGATTTTGCTGTCCCGTCTTTGTGTTTGTGGGTTCCGATAACCCCTGTGTGTGTTCCCGATTAGATAAGGCTCAGGCCTTCCCGCACACGCCAAAGACAATCCCGCCAAGGTTCGGAGTACGCCTCGGAGTTTAAGCTCGTTTTGGTCATTCGTCCTCTTGGGGTCTTAACCCTGGGGACATGACAATATAAACAAGGAACAATGTGGGACCAAGGACAGAACCCTGTGGAACACCAGAATTGATGGAGCAAGTAGGAGAAGATTGACCCTCAAGTACCACCTTCATCTTGTGATTTGCAAGGAAAACGGAGATGATTGAATGCATCACTCCAGATACACCATATGACTGAAGCTTGTGGAGCAGACCCCTGTGCTATACTTTATAAAAGGCTTTTGAGATATCCAAAGCAACGAATCGGGCTTCACCCTTGAGCTCCAATGCCCTGTTGAAATGATCCGTAATTAAGGATAGCAGATCACCAATAGAGCGAGAATAACGAAAGCCATCCTAGCAGTCAGTGAGAAGTTCATTGGCCTCCAGATGGCTGAGAAGTTGTTCATTGATGAAGCATTCAAATACCTTACTTATTACAGGAAGCAGGCTGATGGGGCGATCGTTACTTGGTTCAGAATGCTCACCGGCACACTTGAAGACCGGGACAACAGAAGCCACTTTCCATGATGAAGGTAATACTGAAGCAGACAAGCACATGTTGAATAGCTTGGCAATAATCGGTGATAGTTCAGGACAACACATCTTCAATACAATCACAGGGATTCCATCAGGACCAGTCGCTTTTGAGGCATCTAGGGTACGAATAATTCTGGCAACCTTCTTAGGAGTGATAACTGGAACAAGAATATCAGAGTCTGTACGAGATGGAAAATCATGAAGAGGGTGTCCCTGATCATTGAGTGTTGAATTGGAAACAAAGCGGTTTGAAAAAAGGTTAGCCTTATGAAGAGGTAAAGTAACAACCTCTGGTCCATGAAAAAGAGGAGGCATAGAAGATTTATTGTGGTTGTGTACACTGTGGTTGAGTTGAGCAATCCGTCAAAAGTCCCGAGAGCCAAACCTCTGAGTCGCAATGGAATTGGCTACAGAAGCAGCATAGTGTTGCTTGGCATTCTCAAAAACTATTTTACAGTGATTACTTGCTTTGCGGAACAGACATTTTGACTCCAGAGACCCTTGCACATGGTACTGCTTGAAATAGTGGTTGTGATGAGCAATTGCTGATGCACAAGCCGGAGTGAACCATGGATGGGAATGGACCTTTACTTGATAGATACGTGAGAGAATATAAATGCCGATACCAGTGCAAATCCATTGGGATATTTCCTCAGCAGCCATATCAGGACCAAGGCTATAATCTGAGGTCCATGGTACATCAGCAAGAAATGAACAGAATCCATCCCAATCAGCTTTCCCAAACTGAAACACAGTGCGGTGAAAAGGATCCCCTGGAGTTGAGAATGAGGAGTAAGATGAGGAGTTTGGACTTCCGTTTCCGGTCTTGCTGGCGAGGGTTCGTTTTTTCGCAGCTCCACATGCTCTCCATCGAAATCGAAGTAAAGTAATTGTTCCCATTTTGTATTTTCGTTAAAACTGTATTTATTTTATGGTGTATGTACGTATATTGTCCCGACAAAGATTTTCGGTGCAAATCTTTCATACCTGTATTGAAAATCGTGTTAATTCGTGTCGTCTTGAGGCCTTGTACAGTGTACACTGTACAACCTTGAGGCTTTGTTTTTCTCTCAGCGGTCTGTCGTTTGTGATCCAATAACTTTCGTTCTCTGTTTTCCCAGTCTTTCCACCCCAAAGCCTACTTCCTTATGTAAATCTCAACTCAAAAAAAAAAAAAAAAAAGACATTACCTTCTCTGTGCTCATTCGTTTATTCATTCTTATTCGTTCGTTCGTTCTTCGACCACGTGTTTCTCCCCCATTTCCCCAGATAGATTGTCAAATTTCAACTCGTTATTTTATCGTCCATGCGATATTGTTTGATTATAGTTAGTTTTGGTTTGAATTTCCTGTAACTCGTAATTAATTAATCGTGTTCTGCTCCTCATGTGTGGCCTTGTAGTTGTACCCCCGTCGGTGTTTTGTTAACTTAAGCGTGTTTTGCTTGGCTTTTGGTTTTTTCCCTTCTACTCCGAACATAATACTCTGTCTAACGTTCTAAATCCCCACCCCCCCCCCCCCCACCCCAAAAAAAACAAAAAAACAAAAACATTTATTTTCTTTTCTCCACGTGTACTGTTGTCTCATCCTGTATTTTCTGTCCAGGTGTGCTGTTCGCCCCGCCACCATTATCTCCTTGCCATCCACCGTTTGCCCTGTTCACGTGACTCGTGGTGGTCCCTCTCGGCTCTCCCCCCGTTGGTATTTTTGTGCATATAAGATTGTTCACAGTTCTGTTTAAATATTATTTAAATATGTTTAACCTTTCCCCTTCTGTGTTTTATTCAGTGGTATATTACAACACGCTGTTTTTCTTCCTATTTAAAAGGCTTTTCTCAATTTCCTCTCCAACTCATTCCACTTCAAAAAAAAGAAATTCAATATCTTATACGTCTCCCTCACTACATGGTCTAAATTCACATTCATTCCATCCCTCCTCCATCGTTCTGAATCGGATTGCTAACTTGAAAATCACAACAAACCCAATTTGTTATCAATGTTCGTCTTTCATTAATCATCCACTTTCTAAACTCCCCTCTTGCCCCTCCCATCCAAATCCCCCCCCTTGCACCTACACTCCTAAACTCCCCCCTTGCCCCTCCACTCTTAAACTCCCCCCTTGCCCCTCCACTCCTTAACTCCCCCTTTGCCCTTCCCCTCCTAAACTCCCCCCTTGCCCCTCCCCTCCTAATCCCCCCCTTGCCCCTCCACTCCTGATCTCCCCCCTTGCCCTTCCCCTCCTAAACTCCCCCCTTGCCCCTCCCCTCCAAATCCCCCCCCTGCCCCTACACTCCTAAACTCCCCCCTTGCCCCTCCACTTCTAAACTTCCCCCTTGCCCCTTCCCTCCAAAACTCCCCCCTTGCCCCTCCCCTCCTAAACTCCCCCCTCACTCCTCCCCTTCAAAACTCCCCCCCAATCCCTCCCATTCAATTCTCCCCCCATACCATTCCTCTCCAATTCTCCCTCCTCCCCCCCTCCTCCTCCAAGCTGCCTCCTCCCCACTTCGTCTCCCTTCTATCTCATACCTCCACCCCCCCAAACCTTCTACTTTCCTCTGCCCCCCCTCAAACAACCCCTCACTGTGCCTCATCCCTTCACCATCAAACCTTTCATCCTCCTCATCCTTCCTTTTCTTGAAACTCTTCTGCAACATCTGACACACTATCAACTGCTCTCACTACCTCCCCCTCTCATCCTTCATCTTACCCTACTCCTCCCCTCCCCTGTCCTGTACCCGATGCTCCCCCTCTCTCTTCATTAGCGGTATGGACCTCAAACATCCGGGGCCTTCGCTCAAACCTGACTGATCTCTCCATACAGGTTGCTTCTGACAATCCAGACTTGATCTGCTTAACAGAGACTTTCCTCCTTCAAGATGTCTCTGATTCCTAATATCTCTTCCTGGTTACTCCCTCCTCCGGTATGATAGACCTGAGCCTCGGCCTGGTGGTGGGGTGGCTATCTTTGTCAAAAACTCTCTTCCTCACTCTCCTTGCACTGCCCTCTTTCCTCCTCACCCGCAGGGGTACCTCTGGTTACGGCTTCCTCTCCGCTCCCACCTTTTGTTCATATGTGTTCTGTACCGTCCCCCAAACAGTGATGACTCCATCTACATTTCACTGTCTGACAACATGGACCAACTTCTATCCACTCATCCCAACTCTCTCTTCCTCATATGTGGTGACTTCAACTGTCATCATGCCACCTGGTTGGGTGTGGGTTCCTCTCTCACCAGTCATGGCACCTCAGCAAAGGACTTCTGTGACTCACTGGGATTGACACAATCTGTCAATTTCCCGACCCGGATCTCAGCCAATGGAGTATCTTCTCTTCTAGACTTGGTTATGACAAACTTCCCTGCTATTGTCTGCTGCTCTTCTTCTGCTCCAATCGATTCTTCTGATCATGTGCTTGTCAAAGTGGACATCTCTCTGGCCATTCTCAGAGAGTCTCCTCAGCGTCGACGAGTCTGGCATTTCACTCAGGCCGACTGGGATGGTCTTCAAGCAGCCATCAATCGTCTGGATTGGTCTCCCATCTCCACTGCCTCTGACATCAATTCTTCCTGGGAATTCTTCCAAAGCAAACTGATCTCTCTCATGCACAGATTTATCCCATCTCGCCTTCAGTTGTCTTACCCTTCCTCCCATCCATGGTACACTGAATCTTGTGGTGAGGCAGTTGCCCTGAAACAACTTGCCTTTGCCTCTTGGAAGGCTAATCCAACTGAAGGCAATCTCAGTTCCTTCCACCAAGCTCGGAACAAGTGTGTGTCTACCCTCAGGAGTGCCAGGAAGCACTATCTCTCCTCACTCAAGAATGAACTCTCAAACCTGTCTCCTTCCTCCAAATCCTGGTGGCGTCTGGTCAAATCCGTTTCTGGTGTTTGTTCCCCCTCCATCCCCTCCCTTACCTCAAATGGCCACACAGTTGACATCGCACGTGACAAAGCCGAATGCCTCAACTCTGTGTTCGCCTCAAAATCCTTAGTCCCAAACCCATCTCTCTCTGTTCCCACCTTTCCCAGTCGAACCCAACTGCTCCTGGACTCTGTGTCCTTCTCTCCTGACAAGGTGGAGGTGTTTTTGTCAAACCTCGACTCTGATTCTGCAACTGGACCAGACGGCATCAGCCCACGGGTCCTAAAATCCTGCTCTGCCGCTCTATCTCACCCTCTCTCTGTTCTTTTCAACCTATCTTTTGCTCAAGGTCATCTGCCAGCATCCTGGAAATCAGCTAACATTACCTGATGGAACATTACATGCTTTACACAAAAAAGGTGCAAAAACAGATCCTTGCAACTACAGACCAATCAGCCTTCTCCCAATTATCAGCAAAGTCATGGAATCCATCATTGCTTCGGATATGAAATCTTTCCTCTTCTCCAATGGCTTGATCTCTGATCATCAATTTGGTTTCAGACCAGGTCACTCTACTCTGGCCATGCTGCTTCTGCTGTCTCAACAATGGATGGAGGTCCTCAATGCCAAACAGGAAATCAGAGCTGTCTCCCTTGGCATATCACAGGCCTTTGATACGGTCTGGCACCCAGCTCTGCTCACCAAACTCTCCTCCTATGGTATCCATGGAAATCTCCATGCATGGCTTGCGGACTTCCTCTCTGGTTGTAGTCAACGTGTGGCCCTGAATGGATTTCTCTCATCTCCCCTTCCTGTTCAGGCTGGAGTTCCCCAAGGAAGTGTGCTGGGCCCTGTGCTTTTTCTGGTCTTTATCAATGATCTCTCCGACTCTCTGGTAAATCCTCTCTATCTCTTTGCTGATGACTCCACTCTCTGCCGCTCCAATCCTCTTCCCTCAGATCGGCAGTCTGCAGCCTCCTCACTCTCTGAAGACCTGGACAAAATCACAGACTGGTCAAACAAGTGGAACATGTCTTTCAATCCTGACAAATCTCACTCTCTTACTATGTCTCTCCGAAAAGATCGACTGGACAACCCTCCCATCTACTTTCTTAACAATCCTCTCCAAGAAGTTCTGTCGCTCAAGCTTTTGGGTCTCACTATCTGCCATGATCTTTCTTGGGAAAACCACATTTCCAAGCTGGCCTCCAAAGCCAGTCGCCGACTGGGCATCCTCCGTCGTGCGAAGTCCTTCCTCGGCACACCTGAGCTCCTCACCACATACAAGGCTTTCATCCGCAGCTCAATGGAATACTGTTCTCCCCTATGGGCTGGTGCTCCTGCCTCACACCTGGCTCGGCTTCACGCTGTTGAATCCAAAGCTTTCAAAATCATTGGAATCTCCCGCGATGAAGCTATCTCTGAGGGCCTTTCACTCACTCACCGCAGGCAGGTAGGTGGTCTTTCTGTCTTCTACCGACTCCTCTCCGGCCTTGCTCCCCCAGCTCTCTCTGTGCTCTGTCCCCCAAATATTCCTACAGGTCGCACAAGATCTGCCAGCAACCCTCTGATGGTTAAACTGCCGAAATCTCGGCTCTCTGCTCACCTTCACTCTTTCATTCCTCTTTTCTCCCGCCTCTGGAACAAACTCCCACACTCCCTTCAATCCCTCTCCTCCCTCCAGGTCTTTAAAACAGCTGTTCACCACCATCTCTTATCTTCCCCCATCCAAAACCTTGATCTTTTCTACCCCCACTAATTCACCCCAGATCCACCTTGTTTGAAATTCCAACTTCTTTCCTGGAAATCCTGGCAGTGTCCATATGTTTATACCTCTCCCACCCCCCCCCTCTTCACATGCCTCCCCCCCAAAGCCCTCTCCCTCCCACAGATCTCTCGATGTCTCCATGTCTCTCGGTCCCTTCTCTCAAATGTTGTGTTTGTGTCCTTCCCCCTCTCTCTCCATCTTGTCTACCGCTCCCGATGTTATTTGTTTTATGTGTCTGTTTGTCTTTCTGTGTGATTAATGTTCGCTCTTTCACGAGCCTCGATCTTGTATACAAAAAAAAAAAAAAGAAAAAAAAAAAAAGAAGACACAAACAGAAACGGTGGAATGATCCGAGTTACCGATTGGAGGCAGAACATCGGCAACACAATCACCAGGGTTAGAACACAGAAAGAGATCAAGCAAGTATCTTCCATCAGAAGCATGGTCAGGAATGTGAGTGGAGGAGGAAACAACTTGGGTGATATTTTAAGAGTGAGAAATTATAGGCATCGATACCAGGAAGGTCAGTATTGCGAAAGCGTACTACACCACTCCTTGTGGTGAATGTTGAAGTCACCAAATACCATGATATGTGCAGAAGGGTGGAGTAAAATAGACTAGTCAATGCTGTCTGAGGTTGCATCGATCACGGCACAAGTGGGAAAGGAAGGTGAGTGACACAGAAAGAGGAGATATGTTGTTGAATGCAGGAGAGCAAGGTGGAAACACATAAACTCATGAGAGCCACTTTCAAGGGAGTTTTCACGAGCTAAAGGTAGAGAATCCTTACCACAGATACCAAGACCATGAGAAGGAGGGTGATCAAGTCGGTGAAAAATGTAACGAGGTAGCTTGAAAGAAACTGAGGAGATACCACTGTCCAACCGACACTCAGGTAGAGCCAGCAGGTCAGGTGAGTTAAGCTGAACAAAATATTGCACAGAAGAGAAGTTGGAGCGAAAGCTCCTGACATTGGAAAAGCAAATATTTAAAGGATTTGAGCGTCGCAGCGCACGGGCTGGTGGGTTATCACATGCAGGTAGATATCTGTTATTCTTAAATTGTAGAGGCATATTCATATTCATAGTGATAGAAATACATAAAACATTGAAAGGGAGTGGACAGGCCAGACAAGGAAGAAGAAAACGAAGAAGGAGAGGACAGTCAAAGTTACCGAAACAAATTTACAGACCAGCCCAAGACACTCAATAGAGTCCCACAAACTCATGCGAACACAGTGTTACGGTCTGTGACCTTTCTTTTCATCTCCCCCCCTGTGAGTTAGACCAAGTGGTTTGGTCCATGGGTATAAAGCCTGTGATTGGGTGTGGGGCAGGGGAGGGGCCAGTAAGGTGATTCAGAAGAGGGGGAGAGAGAGAGAGAGAGAGAGAGAGAGAGAGAGAGAGAGAGAGAGAGAGAGAGAGAGAGAGAGAGACGTTTGCATCCTTTTATTACAAAAATATCAAAAAGTATATTTTTAAAAGTATAAATAAAACCATTTCACAAATCATTTTACAAATCAAATGTAAACAACAAGCAAAACCATTTTAAAGGGAACATTTACATGAAGACCATTAATACATCAAGAAAAGAAAAAAGAAAATAATGAAGTGTTTTGTTCCTCACAAAAATTCATATTATGTTCAAGGAGTGATCAATCTGTGATCAACACACCATCTTGCACAGAGCCAAGCACATTATTTAATGCCCATATACTTTTAAAGATCAGTACTTTATCCATAGATGTATAGAAACAGAATTCTATGTTAATACGGGCAAATACAAGTCCTTTAAAACATACCGGAAGGTTATCTGCACATCTAAAAAGGATTTTAAATTTGCATTTTTCTCGTGCGATATATTGATTTCTTTGCCGTGGCAATGAGAAAGTTCGCTAGAACCACTTCTATTGGGTGTGTGTTGGAGACAAAGCCAAAAATAAAAGAATTCAAGGTTAAATTTAAAGAAAGCTTAGTGCACATTTCATGAAGCAAAACAAATAAAGGAATCAAGCGTGCACATTCAACATAAGCATGTGACAAGGTCTCAAGAGGACCACAGAAGGGACAATGGTCAGATATTTCAGGAGAAAAAACATGCAAGAGCTTATTGGTGGGTAATATCCAATGTGCCAACCTCCATGACAGGTCGGCAGTTTTCTTCGGAATAAGTACATGATAATAGGCTTTCCAGTTAGGTTGGAAGGAGTATTCTGTAAGCAAGCAATTGTGCCACTTCCTCAACTGCCAAGTTCCGAAGGAGGGCCGGATTGCTTTGACGCAGGCCTGGTATATTACGCGATTTTCCAGACCTGCAGATCCAAAACGTATTTTTGGTAAATATTTTATTATTGTTCCAGAATTCATTACAGTGGGGGTGAGTTCTAAATTTGGGAAACAGAGGTTTGGTTCACATTTGGTTCCCAACAATATTTCACATAGCAAAGAAAATATTATGCGGTGAGACCGCCTGCCAACTTTATTTGCAAGTGCTGCAACACTTAACCATCTTTTGTTGTCAATCATTACATCAGCAACGCGATGGACACCGATCTGAACAAAATAATCAACAACGGAGCATTCCGTTCTTATTCTTTTGAAAAGAGAGTTGTAGAAAAGAGGTTCACTGAAAAACATCTCTTTGGCGTAGGAAACATAATCACGGTCGACAAAGAAAACACGCCAAGCATTTAAAATTATATTATAAAATGGTGGAAGCAAGGACAAATCAATACATTTCATGTTCATTAGAAATAGACCAGATGAATAGTCTAGAATGCCGGCATGATGGAGCAGGAGGAGAGCAGTGGACCTCCAGGCTAGGTCTGATGGACGATAGAGAAGCCGCAAAGATTGAGGCGATGCCAAATGCCATTGCCCTGCAAACGATGTCCACAAGACCATGTCCACCTTCATCTAAGGGAAGATTCAGGATCTCTGGATGAAGCCAGTGTTTTCCACTCCAGAAGAAGTTTACTATTGTCTTCTGTCTATTCAGCAGAAAGTGTTCAGGAGTCGGAATGGCTTTGATTCTGTGCCACAGTATAGATGCTGCTAAATTGTTGATGGACTTGCCCACGGTATGAAAGCAGGGCCAGAAAGCCTTTCCATTTCCGCAGCTTTTGTTCGAGAGAGTCAGCGAGACCCTCTCAAATTTTCGCTTGCGTTGCTGCATCACTGATGAAAACACCAAAGTACTTCATTCCGTTGAGGGAACAGGTGAGGTGTTTCGGAAGGACAGGCATAGGCAGCTGGCATGGGCCCATCCACATCGCCTGGCACTTGTTCCAGTTTACCAAAGCTGAAGAAGCTATACTGAAGGAGCTGGGGCTCCCACGTCGATCGGAAGAATGGACGCGACAAAAAGCTGGAATTCATCCGAGTTGCTTTAATCAAACCAAACACTCAGGCACTCTGAAAAGCCCGTTTATCGGGCAGCAATATATATACATATTATCCTGGAGCGTTTGCCCAGGAAAGGCGAGAGGGGGCGTGGCCCAGCGTCCTGGCTGCGGCCTGGCAAGTTGAGGGCGAGCCTGCCCAGGCATGCCCGGGCATGCCTGGGCGTCCCGACCGAGGCCTGGCAAGTTGAGCGCGGGCCTGCCCGGGCGTCCTGGACGAGCCCGGCATGGTGATCGCTCCGCGTCCTTGATAGGTGCAAGGCGATTGTGAAAACCCAGCGGTAGCCGCTACACACGTCCCCCCAGAATCGACTTGCACCGGCAGGGTCAATTTGAGGGGGGTCCTGATGACCCGGCCGAAGCGACCCCTGGTGGGTCGTGGGAGGGGGTCCGGTGTGGTGGTGGGCGGTCGAGTGGGGGGCACCGTGGACGGGGGGCGGCCTCGCCGCGGCGGAAGGGCCACCCGTGGTGGGTGGTCGACGTCGACGTGCGCCGGCTTGAGGCGGTCCACCGCAATCCGGTCCGACCTGCCGCCGATGTCGATGACGAACGACTTGTCGTCCCGTCACAGCACCCGGAAGGGCCCGTCGTACGGCAGCCAGAGTGGCCCCCGATGTGCGTCGTGACGCACAAAAACATACTCCGCTGTGCGAAGTGCTGGGGGGACGTAGGACTGGGGGTCACCGTGGTGGGATGTTGGCACGGGGGCAAACCATCGGGCGGCCTCCTGGAGGTCCGAGCGCTGGTGAGCTGCGGACCAGGGACTGGTAGCGTCGGGCACGAATTCGCCCGGGACGCGTAGTGCCTGGCCATAGACAAGCTCGGCGGTGGATGCCTGGAGGTCCTCCTTGGGGGCCGTGCGGAGGCCCAAAAGGACCCACGGCAGCCGGTCGGCCCAACCGCCGTCTTGAAGGCCGGCCATGAGCGCGGCCTTCATGGAGCGGTGGAATCGCTCGCACAACCCGTTTGCTTGGGGGTGGTAGGCCGTAGTACGGTGGAGCTTGACCCCCAGGTTGCGGGCGACCGCGCCCCACAGCTCGGAGGTGAACTGTGGTCCGCGGTCTGACGAGATGTCCGCCGGTGCGCCGAAGCGGGCGACCCAGGTGGCGATGAAAGCCTGCGCCACGTCGGCGGTGGTGGTGGAGACGAGGGGAACGGCCTCCGGCCACCTGGTGGTCCTGTCCACCATGGTGAGCAGGTGTGTGAACCCCCGTGACGGGGGGAGGGGGCCCACCAGATCCACGTTGACGTGGTCGAAACGTCGTTCGGGCACGGTGAAAGGTGCCAGCGGGGCCTGGGTGTGTCGGTGGACCTTGGCCCGTTGGCAGGCCGTGCAGGTGCTGGTCCAATCGCGGACGTCCCGACGAAGGCCGTGCCAGACGAATCGCGCCGACACCAGCTTCTGGGAAGCTTTCCGGCCTGGGTGGGAAAGGCCGTGGAGGGAGGCGAAGATGCGGCGTTGCCAGGTGACGGGCACGATGGGGCGAGGCTGGCCTTGGGAGACGTCGCAGAGCAGGACAGTGTCCGCGAAGGGGATGTCGGCCAGGCGGAGGCCCGTGTCCGCCGCCCGGAGGGCTTGCACCGTGGTGTCGGTGGTTTGGTCCGCCCCCATAAGCGCAAAGTCCACGCCCAGGTGGACCGCGTTCGCGCTGGCCCGGGAAAGACAGTCGGCCACGGCGTTGTTTTTGCCGGCGACGTGCCGGATGTCCGTGGTAAACTCTGACACGGCGGAGAGGTGGCGCTGTTGGCGGGCCGACCACGGCTCCGTGACCTTGGCCATGGCGTAAACCAACGGCTTGTGGTCGACGAACGCCGTGAAAGGTCGGCCCTCCAGGAGGTGGCGGAAATGGCGGACGGCCAGGTGTAGACCGAGGAGCTCCCGGTCAAACGTGCTGTATTTGAGCTCGTTCGGCCGGAGCTGCCGGCTGAAAAAAGCGAGTGGCTGCCAAACCCCGTTCAACCATTGCTCATGTACGGCGCCCACCGCGTAGTCGGAGGCATCCGTGGTGAGGGCGATGGGAGCGTTGAGCACCGGGTGAGCGAGCAGTGTTGTGTCGGCGAGGGCCCGCTTTGAGCTTTGGAAGGCCGCATCCATTGCTGCGGACCAGGCGATGTCGTGCTTGGCCGGCTTGCCCCGGAGGGCTTCGTAGAGGGGCCGCATGAGTTGAGCAGCGCGGGGCACGAAGCGGTGATAAAAATTCACCATTCCCAGGAATTCCTGCAGGGCCTTTATGGTGCGGGGACGCGGGAACGTGGTGATGGCCTCGACCTTGGTTGGCAGCGGCACGGCCCCGTTCTTGGTGATGTGGTGGCCCAAAAAATCAACGGCCGTCGTGCCGAAGTGGCATTTGGCCGGGTTGATGATGAGGCCGTGCTCGCTGAGGCGCCCGAACAGTGTTCGGAGGTGGAGGAGGTGCTCAGCCCGGGACGTGCTGGCGACGAGGATGTCGTCCAGGTAAACGAAAAGGAACGGCAGGTCACGCAGCACGCCGTCCATCAAGCGCTGGAACGCCTGAGCCGCGTTCTTGAGACCAAACGGCATCCGCAAGAATTCGAATAAGCTGAACGGCGTGATGACTGCCGTTTTAGGGACGTCGGCCGCCCTGACAGGTACCTGGTGATATCCCCGTATGAGATCAATTTTCGAAAAAATGACCCGTCCCGCCAGACGGGCGGAGAAGTCTTGGATATGCGGGATCGGGTACCTGTCGGGGGTGGTAGCGTCATTGAGATGGCGGTAATCGCCACACAGGCGCCATCCACCCCCCGGCTTTGGCACGATGTGCAGTGGCGAGGCCCACGCGCTATCGGAGCGCCGCACGATGCCGAGGTGCTCCAACGCGTCGAATTCGGCCTTCGCCACGGCGAGCTTGGCTGGGTCGAGGCGGCGGGCCCTGGCGTAGACCGGCGGGCCCGTGGTTGGTATGTGGTGCTCGATCCCATGCCGTACTGCGACGGCCGAAAACGTCGGCCGCGTGAGGGCCGGGAACTCCTTGAGCAGGCGAGCAAACTCGTTCGCCGCCGGGACGGCGCATTGCAGCTCGGTCGGCGCGGAGCTGCTCAATGTGCATACCAGGGAGCTGAAGGTTTCGGCGTTGATTAAACGACGCCGTTGGACGTCCACCAGCAGTCCGTGTGCGCAGAGGAAGTCGGCGCCTAGCAGAGCCATGGGCACGTTTGCGGTTACAAACGTCCAAGCAAAGCGTTGGCCGCCGAAGCAGAGGGTGACGTTGCGTGGGCTGAAGGTGCGGATGGTCGATCCGTTGGCCGCAACCAAGGAGGGGCCGCAAACCGCGGATTGCCTGTCCTTGTCAGAGGCGGGTATGACGCTCAGTTGGGCGCCGGTGTCGCACAGGAAGCGCCGTCCGGACGCTTTATCCGTGATGAACAGTAAGTTGCCCGTGTGGCCGGCGCTCATGGCTGGTAATGAACGCCGGCCCGGCCGTTTCCCGGCCTGCCGAAGGTGCACAGGGGTCGGCATGTCCGGGCCTTCTGTCCGAACCTGGCATGAGAGTAACACCACGCTTGGTCAGGTGGAGGCCCCGGTCGTCGTGCTGGAGGTGGTCGGCTCGGTGTAGCGGCCGCCAATTGCGTCGGCAGTTCGGTCGTCGACCGTGCCGGGTGCTCGGGCGCCATGGGTGTTGCGTCGGACGGCGGTGGGTCCCATGTCGCCACTGCGATGCGCTGTCCTGTGGCGGAGATCTTGTCGACTTCTCTGGCAAGGGCCCGGGGATCTGTGATCGTCGTGCTTGCCAGGGCGAGGCGTACCGGGTTAGGCAGCTGACGGAGGAACAGCTCCCGGAACAGGAATGCCGGAGAGTGCTCGCCGAGCAGTGAAAGCATGTAGTCCATTCGCTCGGAAGGGCGCGTGTCGCCGAGCTCGGGCAGGTCGAGCAGGCGCCGTGCGCGTTCCGCCGATGGGAGGACGAAAGCGTCGAGGAGAAGCTTCTTAATCGCACCGTATTTGTCAGCGGCTGGCGGGCTCTCGAGGAGGCTCAGGGCGCGATTGTGGCCGAACCGAGCGCTGCTACCACATGGTGGAAGCGGGTGTCGTTGGCCGTGATGCCTCGCATGGCGAACAGGGAATCCACCTGTGCGAACCAAACCGCTGCGTGAGCCTCCCAGAAGGTAGGCAGTTTAAGGGCGACTGCCGTGTCCATGTCGGTAGGTCACCAATGAAGGAGCTGGGGCTCCCACGTCGATCGGAAGAATGGATGCGACAAAAAGCTGGAATTCATCCGAGTTGCTTTAATCAAACCAAACACTCAGGCACTCTGAAAAGCCCGTTTATCGGGCAGCAATATATATACATATTATCCCGGAGCGTTTGCACAGGAAAGGCGAGAGGGGGCGTGGCCCAGCGTCCTGGCTGCGGCCTGGCAAGTTGAGGGCGAGCCTGCCCGGGCGTCCTGGACGAGCCCGGCATGGTGATCGCTCCGCGTCCTTGATAGGTGCAAGGCGATTGTGAAAACCCAGCGGTAGCCGCTACAATACCATAATACTCCAAGCAGTCCACCAGTTTCTTGATCTCATTGCTATTATGTACGATGACACAAATATCGTCAGCATATGCAGAGACTTTCACAGGCCTTGTGAGCAAATTTCTGCATCCGGTTAAGATGCTGAGGACTTTGATTAAAAGAGGCTCAATGGTTAAAGAATACAGAATACCGGATAAAGGACAACCCTGATGGATACCCCTTCCAACCTTTACAGGTGAAATCAGTTCAGAGTTTACTCTGAGTATTGAGGAAATGCCATTATAGCGCAGTTTTACCATGGAGAGAAAAACAGGACCAAGTTCAAAACACTCGAGGACCTCAAAAAGATATGCATGACTTACATGGTCAAAAGCCTTCTCTTGGTCAAGCACAATCAAACCAAGATTGTCATTTTTTATTTTGCACACATCCCAAAGATCTCTTAATAAAAATATGTTGTTGTGTATCTGTCGGTTAGGGATACAATAAGACTGATCACTTTGAATCAACGAATCTAGGAGTGGGGCGATGCGTCGAGCTAAAACTTTAGAAAATATTTTATAATCTGAAGTTAGAAGAGAGATTGGACGCCAATTATCAATGAGCTGAGGGTCTCCTTTCTTAGGTAATTAACTAATTACTGCTCTAGGGCAGCTCATCGGCAAGTCACCACAATGTAATGAACTAGTAAAGACCTCCAATAGTTCTGGGCCTAATAATGGCCAAAAGGATATATAAAACTCGATTGGGAGGCCGTCCAATCCAGGAGATTTACCGGTAGGTAAAGAAGCAAGGGAAAGTGTAAGCTCTTCCAAGGAAAGTAAGGAGCCAAGCTGATCCCTTTGAGCAGCACTTAGCATGGGTAAGTCAGATGTGAAATAACTTATTGAGCCATCGTCAACATCATTTGCCATAAAGAAGCCTGAAAAGAAGTTATAAACCTCCCTTTATATATTATCTTGTGACGTCACAGTGTTACCAGTTGGGAGCTTTAAGGTTTCAATTTGCCTTTGATGGTAGTCTTTTTATCAAAATGGAAGAAAAATTTGGTTGGTGCATCTAAATTATAAAGCTGATCCATCCGTAGACGGACCATTGCACCTTTTGCTTGGTATTCGACGAAGTTGTTTCGTAGAGTCTTCTTTTCCATAAGCAAATGATGATTTGTTCTATTGGGGTTATTTGCCACATCAGTTTGTAACCTCATTATTTCCTTTTCTAGTGCGAACCTCTCCCTTTTTACACTAAAAGATGAGAAATAGTTAAACTGTTGGCAAAAGACAGCGATCTGTGCCTTTGCGTAGTCCCACCATAATATCGGGTTATCAAAATTATTCTTTCTTTCTTTGAGGCTAATCCAAAACACTTTGAAAGCTTCACAAAAAGCAGCATTTTCCAGCAACATGACATTGAACTTCCAATATGGACTGCCATGTTGCTGCAGAGCAAGCTTAAAGGACAAAGTTGCAGCCAGATGATCAGAAAAAGATAAGGCACAATATCAAATTTCAATATCTTGTCAAGCATTACAGTATTGACACGGTTTGTCGGGATAAGAGTATACCTGTGAACATACCAGGATGTTCGGGTGTTAAATAGTGTAGGGAATAAGACAACGCCCCTGTGTGTCGACCTGGTAATCATTCCTTTGTCCCTTATGGCAACGCACTCCTATAAACACTTAGATGGGCCCTTTAGTGCACACAGTAATTAAATTCCCTTCCCTTACAAAGACTGTGGAAGACAGGCAGGAAGCCAGATCGGGCACTGCCGGATGGCCGCCGCCAGCTACACCTCTGGCAGGCCTAGCTACATCGAATGACACGAACTATAACCACGCTACAGGGAACGTGTGATTGGTTGGCACGGAAGGCGCGAACCTCCACCGGTGCGGGAAGCACTTGGCCAATGAGAGGGCGCCAGCAAAACAGAACATTGGAGTCATGGGTCCTATAACCGAGGAAGGTTATAAAAGGGCGTGCCGGACCACATTTGCCCTCTTGCGCTGCACGTCCCTCGCTGGCTCTTGCGCTGCAAATCACTCTCTGGCTGTTTTGCGCTGCACAACTTTTCAGCAGCTCTTAGCTAGAAGCTCTCTCCTGGCTTCCTCGCGCTTGTGGTTTCCTTTTCGCTCTGCGCTTCCCTTCTTGGTCTTGAGAAGTCCTGGTGGTCGTTGGTTCGCCATATTCGTGGTGCTTGGAGTGGTGCTCGGTGCTTCTGGAGCTTGGAGTGGTGCTGGGGCCTCGTATGCGATCGATTTGGAGCTTGGAGCGAGGCGTGCCGCTGAACAGAGGAGGCCGGGGCGAGCGGGTCGTTCGAGGCCTGGTCGCGCACGAGCGGGGCAGAACAGAGCCGCATTTGGATGGCGAACACGACTACAGACGGGCAGATAAGCTCACACTACATTACACAAACCCACGACGAACATGTTCTTTTGTTAATTCATTTTCCCCTGTCTCGTATTTGGAAGTCGGTGTGTGGGATCCCAATTTAGGCTCTTTATATATTCATCGTCGCGTTTCATTGTTATCGGGTTCAGTGAATAAATCTCTATTTTTGTACATTCTAATTCGGTGTTCGAGTACGTTAATTCCTGACAGGACCGGAGCTGCAGTCGGCGCGCTCCAGGTAAGCGCTTTTCCCACTTCTTCTTCTTCCCTCCCTCTTCCTGCGCTTCATAGTCAAATCCGTGTTTGGTCGTCGCCTCCATTAAAGCCGTTCTGGTCATCCGCGGTCCCTGGTATTAACCAGAAGGATTCGCACGATAGTATGTATCTGAGACGTACATCTAGAGTCCAGCGGTCGGGAACCTATGGCTCGCGAGCCATATATGGCTCTTCCGGTGACGGCATATGGCTCCTAGACAATTTTGAGTTGAAAAAAAAAATTTTTTTTAAAAAAAATCAGTTTGGAACTGATTTTAAAATACTTGTGATATTTCTTAATAATACTGTGTCATTTTAAAGTAAACAGAAATTAGTTTTGAAGATAAATTTCACGGGTCACCCGTGGGTCGGGTCGGGAACCAATGGCTCGCGAGCATGTCCGCCTCATTGTAAAGGTGAAGAAATCAATTTTATCAGATAGCCAACTAGTTTATCCGCTTCAACCCTTGTAACGGAAAAGATGGCGAAAAGAAAAAAAGACGATGATTACCGTGCATTCCAGGCTGCGTGGACAGAGGAATTTGCATTTGGTGAGAGAGCAGGATCTGCGGTATGTCTAATATGCAATGATAAAATTGCATCGATGAAACGGTCAAATATAAAGCGGCACTTCGATACGCACCATGCTTCATTTGCATCGAAATATCCAGCGGGGGACAGCAGGAAAAGGGCATGCGAGGAGCTACAGCGGAGAGTGCAGACGAGTCAGCAGCAACTACGTGTGTGGACCAAGCAAGGTGACGGGAATTCCGCTAGCTTTGCGGGTGCTTTGGCAATAGTAAGGAATGGAAAGCCATTCACAGATGGCGAGTATGCCAAAACATTCATGCTTGATGTGGCCAATGAACTGTTTGATGACTTCCCAAATAAAGACAAGATAATCAAACGAATAAAAGACATGCCCCTGTCAGCAAGAACTGTGCACGATCGTAGCATCATGATGGCAAATCAAGTCGAGGAAACACAAATTAAGGACATAAACGCCGGGACATACTTTTCTCTCGCGTTAGATGAGTCAACAGACGTTAGCCATCTATCTCAGTGCAGTATAATTGCCAGGTATGCTGCAGGTGACACACTGCGTGAGGAAAGCTTGGCTGTTTTGCCAATGAAAGGGACAAGAGGAGAGGATTTATTCACGTCTTTCATGGAGTTTGCTAAAGAAAAAAAACTACCGATGGATAAACTTATTTCTGTCTGTACTGATGGTGCACCCTGTATGTTGGGGAAGAACAAAGGATTTGTAGCGCTTCTCCGTGAACATGAAAAGAGAGCCATCCTAAGTTTTCATTGCATCCTGCACCAGGAGGCGCTTTGCGCTCAGACGTGTGGCCAGGAGCTTGGTGAGGTGATGTCGCTGGTCATTCGAGTGGTCAACTTTATTGTTGCCCGAGCTTTAAATGATCGCCAGTTTAAAGCTCTGTTAGAAGAAGTTGGGAATCATTATCCCGGTCTGCTTTTACACAGCAACGTGCGTTGGTTGTCAAGGGGGAAGGTGCTCAGCCGTTTTGCAGCTTGCCTGAGTGAAATCCGGACTTTTCTTGAAATGAAAGGCATCAAGCATCCTGAGCTAGACAACACTGACTGGCTCCTGCAGTTTCACTATCTCGTGGACATAACTGGCCATCTGAACCAGCTCAATGTGAAAATGCAAGGTATTGGAAATACAATCTCATCCCTTCAACAAGCAGTGTTTGCATTTGAAAGCAAGCTGGAAGTCTTTCTCAGGGACATTGAAACAGGTCGTCTTCTGCACTTTGAAAGACTGCAACAATTTAGAGATGCATGCTTAGCAAGTGACTCCACTCAGCATCTGGATCTCCAGCAGCTAGCTGGCTTTACGTCCAATCTCCTGCAGTCATTCAAAGCACGTTTTGGAGAATTTCGTGCGCGCACTGGTCTTTTCAAGTTCATCACTCATCCACATGAGTGTGCAGTGGACAAAATCGACCTGACATGCATCCCCGGGGTCTCTATCGGAGACTTTGAGCTGGAAGTTGCTGACCTGAAGGCATCAGACATGTGGATGAGTAAGTTCAAGTCACTTAATGGAGAGTTGGAAAGTCTTGCGCGACAGCGAGCAGAGCTGGCGAGGGAACACAAGTGGACAGAAATGAAAAATCTTCAACCTGAAGACCAGCTGATTCTTAAAACTTGGAACGAGCTTCCTGTGACATACCACACAATGCAGCGTGTGAGTATTGCCGTATTGACCATGTTTGGCTCTACATATGCATGTGAGCAGTCATTCTCGCATATGAGGAACATTAAGACCAACCTACGCTCACGTTTAACTGATGGAAGCCTCAACGCCTGCATGAAGCTCAACCTCACCACGTATGAACCAGACTACAAGGCCATCAGCAAAACCATGCAGCACCAGAAGTCGCATTAAAAGTAAGACATATTTAATTTATTATACGTTAAAAATACTATATGGCTCTCAATGAAATATATTTAGAAATATTTGGCTTTTATGGCTCTCCCAGTCAAAAAGGTTCCTGACCCCTGATCTAGACCAAGTAAACTGCCGTTGCATAGGGTGCTGGATACGCCAGACATCTATTAATCCCGTCGTCTTAATGATTTTCTCCAAGGGTTTGGCAGATCTCGGATATGGGTCCGCACTGTTTCTGTCTAAAACAGGGTCAAGAATGCAGTTGAAGTCGCCACTTATTATAAAAGAGCAATTTAAGTCAATTGTACTCAGAAAATCCTCTAGTCTTAGAAAGAAGTTGTGCCTTTCAGCATTCTTACTGGGAGCATAAATGTTTACAAAAACAAAGGTTTGATTATTGGCAGTGAATTGAAGACAAGCCAGATGTCCGGGAATTATTACATTATATTGAACTTGTGAGAGTGAAAATGAGGAAGAGACAAAGAAAACAATTCCAGCAGTGAGACAATTGATATCACTGAAGAACCACTGGCCCTTCATTAGCCTTCTCCGCTGGGCTTGGGCATTCTGATCTCAATGCGTTTCTTGCAGTAACAAGACATCCAGGTGCAAACGCCGGGTCAGATCTTTTACCTGAACTTTGCGTTCTAAACTAGCACCACCGTTAATGTTTCGACTGCCAAAACTAACACTCATTCTTTCGGAAAAAGAAAGAAGATAAATAACTAAATAGATTAAAAAAAACCCAAAGGGACCTCATTTACGATGCTCCTGCCGAGCTTTCTGGATCATTTTTGTTAATCTGTACTTCTGAGCATCAGTGAAATTTGGAGTGTCAGGGTTACGCACAATTTCCTTCAATTTAAAAATCAACACCTTAAGATCGGGAAAATGATCTTTCAGTCAAGGGCTCTTTACAGCCTTTAGAATATGAGAGGACTCCTCTTGACCCTCACCATCAGATTCCTCATATGGGGAATCAATTGGTGTTTCAGCTTCCTGGCGCACATCACATGATTGCTCAGTTTCAATAAAAGAAGCTTCTTCAGGAACGTTTTGTGCCGGAGTCACATTTGAAGCTTCTTCGGGATGCGAGGTGGGGGACTCCAAGCATGTTTGTGACATGACCACGATGCTCGGTTCATGGATGTCACTCCCCTTCAGTGGATTTAAACTATCATCTTTTATTCTCTCTGTGCCCTTATTTTCCTCATTTATTCCTTTTTTAGGGGGAGATTTTAAGTGCTTTTCCTCCTCTTGCGATTGACAGGAGGAAGCTGCACAATGAACGTCCTCGTGTGAGATGACACTGTCTGAGGGATCAGGAATACTCACTGGGATTGGAAAATTAGAATCCACTTTTTCCTTGATAATGTTTGTACTGGTGGAGGTATCATTTTCCTCTAATAAGGAAAACCTATTATCACATTGAATTCCAGTGATGGAGTTTTCACTGTTTGCCTTTTCCCAGAAGGTGACGCACTTCTTTCAGCCGATTTACGTTTTTTGACTTTGGAAACGGCAACAAACCCCTCATTTGCGCTGTCCATTGGTTCAACGGGAGGGGGCGTGTCCACTCGTTTATCTGGTTTATCCTGCACATTTTTCGGGCGGGAAATGTTAACATTAATCTGTGAGTCATTGTTACCCGTTTCGACCATGTTAGGCTGTTCCATCTGAAGGCGGAAAAACCGTTTCATTTGTCCCACTGCACCACAACCAAAGCACTTTAGGGTGTCGGTGGTGATATGCACTTGGTAATCGTGACCATTAGCAGTGAATTTTGCTCTCTACCGAGTGCCGTTCTAGTTACCCTCGCCAGAGGAGAGGTTATTGCATTTGAGTCCGTTTGTCTGTCTGTCTGTCTGTCTGTTTTGTTTGTTTATCCTCACAGGATAAATGTGATTTTCTCTGCAACTGTTGGTCTGATTGACAGGAAATTTTCACAATAGGTGCAACTCCACCTGTCGAATTTTTTCATGATAATTATGACGTCATACGTCACGTGGTTCGGCCGCCATATTGGAAAAACCGAAAACTTTTACACCTCTACATCTCCGAAAGGGCTGCATAGAAAAAATTGAGACATGGCTCATTGTAAAGAACTCTCCATGTGGAATAACATCTGTTAATGATGATGTCATAGGTACCTCCATTATGATGTCATAATTTGACATGTACAAAACTTCATCCGATTAAGGTGAAATTTATTGAGCATAATGTAGGGATAAATTGGTGAAGAAAAAAAGAATAATAATGACGTCATCGGTCACGTGGTTCGGCCGCCATATTTGTTTCAACACAAAAGCCTTAAAAACCACTGAAAACGCATCCTGGCTTTCTTGTTTGTCATGTTTTTCATAGAATCTAGTTCCGTTTGAGTGAAAATTAACAAGTAATATCAACATAGGAACAATTTGAAGAATCTTATGCCTGATCTCAAGTAATGTGAAGACAATGCAACATCATATTTATGTTTTGCATTGGAAAATTGATTTTAAAAGTTGTTAAAAACTTCTGTATGTCTCACAAGGAAGCAAGCATGCATCATGTCAACATTAATTGGTATCGATTATTACTTGCAAAATCGAAGATTTTTCAAGTATATTGGTCGGTTCCGTTTGTGGTTCTGTCTGTTTGTCTGTCTGTTTGTCTATTTGTCACTGGCCTACAGGTCACAATTCTGAACCGATCGTCACGAAACTTCACCACATTGTATAAGTCGTCCCAATTGAGAAGCCTATTGATTTTGAGGTCAAAGGTCATCTGGAGGTCAAATTTCTAAAAACGCCATTTTAAAGCCGATTGACTTGAAAATTGAACAGCATTTGCATATCGAGCCACTAAATTGGGAAACATACTATTTTTGAGGTCAAAAGGTCAAAGGTCAACTCAAGGTCGAATTTAAAAAATCATCAATTTTCATCTAAAAAGCCGTCAATTCTCAACCGATTGACTTGAAAATTGAACAGCATTTGCATATCGAGTCACTAAATTGGGAAAGATACTATTTTTAGGTCAAAAGGTCAAAGGTCAACTCAAGGTCAAACTTCCAAAATCATCACTTTTTATCTGAAAAACCGTCAATTTTCATCCGATTGACTTGAAAATTGAACAGCATTTGCACATTGAGTCACTAAATAGGGAAACCAACTATTTTTGAGGTCAAAAGGTCAAAGGTCAACTCAAGGTCAACTTTCCAAAATCATCATTTTTCATCTGAAAAATCGTCACTTTTCTTCCTATTGACACGAGCGTTGATCAAGATTGTCAATTTTAATCTTGATGAAATGGACAATTTGCTGTATCAATGGAATTTTTTTTTCCTGGGGAGGAGGTGGGGGGGGTGTATTTTGCAAGTATCGTGCTCCGCTTGACGTCTTCTTGTTTATTAGTTGATATTTTCAAAATAGGAGAAACTTCTGAAGATGAACATAATTTCCTTAACAGAAATTCCTTAACAGAAATGACTATTATTAACGGAGTTTATTATTCAGTGCAGGTTAACCATTCAAAATATTTGTACCATATATGTCACAAATAATACTGTTGCGGTTTTGAGTTTTGTATAATAAAGGTTAAATTTCCCCCTCATAGTTAGTCACACAAACAACACGTAGCCTCGCGATAGTTCAGTTATTTCATAGTATGTGTGAGAATAGTCCTTTTCCTGTGTTAGTTTTGCGTTGAGTAGAGTAAGGAGAGTAGGTCCTTCTTATACTTCCATTGCCTTATCCCGCCTCCATTGCCTCATGCCTCTTACGCCTCTTTATGCTGCCTTTGGCTTTTTGGCGCGAATTAACACGAGGCCGGCCTAGCAAATCGAGCAGGCACCGAAGGAGGGCGGCAGAGAAGCTGACGGTAAGCGCGAGCCGCCAATCAGGGCTCACAGGGTGTGGCTGCAGCACTGCGTCACAGGGCATGGTTGGAAGGTTCGAGAAGGTTCAGGGCATGTCGATATAACCAGTCATGCAAAGCCCCCACGAGCAATTGAGGTACGAGGGCTGAGATGGATTGAAGAGAGCAGTGCGGTGAGTTGGCGGTCAGCAGAGGACTTTGAAAGATACGAGATCGGCGAAGGACGCGCATGAACCAGGATACGCGCTCGTATGAAAGTGACGCTCGGTTGAGCTTGAAGCCGAGCCGCATATAGTGCATTGAGTTACGTGAGTGATAACGCGCTTTGGAACCGCCAGCCGCGCTGAGAGACGCGTACATTTCCTGCCTTCCTGCCTCATCATCTGCTTTTGTTCGGGAGACGCGCTAGGTACGAGCGAGACTTGGTCCCGAAACCCTACCTTGCGTTTGCCCGGAAGAGGCGTTTCAAGTCTCTCGGTTCCGCCAGGCCCAGAAAGAACAAGGGGCTTAATCCCCCCTTGGTAAGGGTAAGCAGGGCGGTGGAAAACTGTAACAATACTTTTAAAATGGTTTCATATCACCTTAAACTTTCCCAGGTATTGCAAAATGTGCTTGAAAGACACTGATACACACCTATCAAAGACTCCAGTTTTACAGAAAACTGACCACCTGTGAATTCCACATCATACCTAATCTGAATGTCGAGATAATGAAAACTTTCCAATGAGGTATGATGTGGGTGTGTGACTTTCGGGTGCATTAAACTCAAGGTTTACAGCCATTTTCCAAAATGGCCACTTCCCTATTAAAGGAGCGTTCAATCTGCGCATTTGCCTCAAGCCACACATTCAATACGCCTTCTCCATTTTCTCAATATGGATATTCCTATCGTGCGTAACAACTTTGCCACTGGGTGCTGGGCTCGCCGCGACACTTTCACGAATCGCTTTCTCGTTTTTCTTTATGTACCAGACAGTGGACTTGTTCACACCACAATGTCTGTCCACAGAGGCTGCACTCTCACCACATTCTATTCGGTCAAGCAGCTCCACTTTCTGGCTCAAGCTCATCACCTTGGAAGCAAACACTTCTCCTGCACTTATCTTACGCTTAGGGCCCATGATTGATTTGAAACAATAAGGACAAAGCTTCACGAGCATGAGGAATCACTGCAGGTCAAGGCCAAGGCAAGGTCAAGGCAGGTCAAGGCCGTGGGACAAGAAGAAAAAGTGAGACCCAGGACACACTGCACAGATGGGCTCGTGCAGGGGATTATGGGTAGGGGATTATCACTAAGCAAATTGTGGCTGGATGGAGGAGGGGTGGGAGTGTGACCATTGTTTGTGGAGGCTGGTCCATTGCGTGTGGGGGATGGTGGTGCACAATGGTTTATGCCAGCAAAATCCTCAAGTAGTTGGAGCACAGTGACTGCGGAAGTAGAATCAGTTCACATTTTATAAATCGCAAATAGCCGGGTTCCACGAATCGCAAATCCGCGAATATCGGGGTTCTACGCTATCGAGTTTGTGGTCCACTGATCTCCAATGATATATACCCCAATCTTCCAACACTTTTCTCCAGATACTCAGTCATATTCTCATCATCCCCACCACACAGTTCAATGTCATCTCCAAACACAAATTACCATGGCACTTCCTGTATCACTTGTTCAGCTCGAACATCCACGACGATCAGGAAGAGGAAGGGGATCAGTGCTGATCCCTTTGTCCAATCCAACTTTAACTTCAAAACCCCCACTTTCTCCCACACTGCTTCGTATTCTTGTCTGCTACTCCTCATACATGTCCTCGAAAAGTTGTACGAAACTCTCAGGGACTCCACAAATTCCTGCACATCTCCAGACTTTCTCCCGAGGCACCTGGTCATAAACATTCTCTATATCAATTAATACAAACTTTATAATGTTTCTTGACCTTCCTGAACATTATCGTTCTCAATCTTTGATATATGAACTCTCTTCCTATTTTAAAGGTATGTGGTAGGAGTATTTAATTCCTCAGTAGCTTTTCATTCTTGGATGTCCATCCTTCCTTTAAATATTGGTACCAGACACCAAGATACTTCACCTCAATGCCCTTGGAATTTCCTCGCTTATATCATAATATAGTTGAATAGTTTATTCAAGACCTGGAGTGGACCCCATGTTCACCGACAGCCAGGTCCGTACTCCCACTGGTATCTCAGGTCCACCGCTTTCCATTTTTCATTCCTTTCAATGCTGTTCATATCTCTTCCAAATTAATGCTTATTGTTATTCCTTGATTAATACTGCTACTTATATTTGTAATAATTAAACCAAATATATAAAGGTCAATTGAACATTCCAGATTGCATCAGGACATGTAATGAGTTGAACTTCAGTTAGCTTTCCAAACATAATGCGCAGGAAGGGGTGAGGAAGGGGGTGGGAGGTTGGAGGGGTAGAAAGGGTGGGAGGTTGGAGGGGTAGAAAGGGTGGGAGGTTGGAGGAGTGGGAGGTTGGTGGGAGGTTGGAGGGGTTGAGAGGGTGGGAGTTGGAGGGATAGAGAGGGTGGGAGGTTGGAGGGGTAGAGAGGGTGGGAGGTTGGAGGGGTAGAGAGGGTGGGAGGTTGGAGGGGTAGAGAGGGTGGGAGGTTGGAGGGGTAGAGAGGGTGGGAGGTTGGAGGAGGTAGAGAGGGTGGGAGGTTAGAGGAGGTAGCGAGGGTGGGAGGTTGGAGGAGGTAGCGAGGCTGGGAGGTTGGAGGGTGTAGGAGCTTGGAGGGGAGGGGAGAGAGGGAGTGAGGAAGGTTTAAGACCTCGTAATTTGGAGGGTGTAGGAGCTTGGAGGGGAGGGGAGAGAGGGAGTGAGGAAGGTTTAAGACCTCGTAATTCCCCAACAACCCAGTGCGTTCTGACACAAATTTTGGCAACATTTCAGATTAATTCTCCTTTACTCCCTCATATGAAATTCCCTGGTGGTCTAGTGGTCAGGATTCGGCGCTCTCACCGCCGCGGCCCGGGTTCGATTCCCGGTCAGGGAAAGTTGTTTTATTTTTTTTTTAAACAAGGAAGCAATGTGAACTGAACAAAGACAAAACTTGGATCCATCTCAAAATGATGAACTGACGTACATAATGAGGGTCGTGCAGAGCCCAAAGGCGACCTGACGTCACTAAACTTGAAGCCTCATTGCGCTCACGTCATCGCGTGAACTCCACGCCCACCCCCAAACGCACACGCGCAACATTACCCTCTCCTTTCTCCATAAACTCACTCCACACAGTACAGTACCCCGGCTACCGACTACCTCTTTCCCCTTTATTTATTCTGGCCTCTCCCCTGACTTTTTTTTTCTTTCCTCTTATTTATATTCCTTCTTTCTTTCCTTCCGTTATTTGTCCCTCCTTCGTAACTCCCACGTCGAGTGGCTCAGTCAGCCGGCACTCCAGTCTCCAACAAAGCAGACCGTCCCGCGTGCGGTGGAGACCCGGACGGTGCAGAGCGACCGGCATGGACGCCGAGCGCGGCGCGCAGCTTCAGCCCCTTCTGCCCTCCGTAAGTGGCCTAAGAAGTAAGAGTTGCGAGAGCCGTGATTGTTCGGAGCAGCTTCGGTTCGCGATCCCCGTGCTGGAGGCTCATCGATCCGGTCGTGACCCGACTTCCTCGTGGATCGTTGGCGTAGTTTCCTTAACCCTCGAGTACCGGATGGATCACGCCCGGCGGTCTTTGTTACGTCGACGTGTCTGTGTTCGCTTTGTGGACCACGGTGGTGGTGGTGGTGGTGGTTCGGACGACCGTACACGCCTTGGACGCTTCTCCCTCCACAAGTTACCCTTTGGGAAAGTTCGTCGCTCTCGATTCGAACTAAGTTAAAGTGCCGAGACTTGGCGTCTTTGGTGTTTCCACCCAACCCCTGATCCTGGGAGGAGCCCAGGTTCGAATCCCGTCCGCTGTGAGTTGAAATGTTTCATCTTGCAGCTCCTTCCGGTACGGACAAACAAAACCCCACATCAACATTAATTAATTAATTTGTTAATAACATTACAATATAATTCATAATTGTACTTTGGGAATCACTAAAGTGAAGAACACGACCTGATGTCGGGCTTCGTGCTCTCCAACATGTTTTTCGAGATTGCAGAATACCTTGACAGGTGTCGGGCAAGTTGACAATGGAAACCACGCTGTCTCAGTGGTAAAACCGCGGGAAACTCTTGCTATTACCTGTTTATAACACGTCCGGTGTTTGAGCCAATGGGGAGCTTGCAATGCAGACGGAGCAGTACCTGGACTTCCCTTCTTGGTTTTGAGGGACCAAACGGTTATGTCTGACGCTTTGCACCGACATCTGTCTGATCACGTGTCTAGTAGGAGAGGATCCGTGTCTGACCTGCCAGGAAACATTCAACGAAATCCAAGAGCACGTTGCAAGTGTAAAGTTTCAGCTGATGCCTGGAAGTGAAGTTGTTGTCATGAAAATGCAGACAAAGGCAGACAAAGGAATGTGTCTGGTGCGGATCAGGTGTATTTCTGTGAGCAGACACATCATCGAGGTCATTTGAGTGTTTATTTATTTTACATCGACATTGCTGTGATCGTCAAGTTGCCTTGTCGTGCCTGTCGTGGTGTTGATGGTTTTGGGTTCCGGGGCCTCGTCTCTCATTGCTCTCGCCTTGGGTCCAGTTCCCGGTGGATGGAATCGGAGTCGAGTACAACTGGTGATTGTTTCTCTGCCAGCAGGGAGCTCTACCTACGTCACATAGTACGCTGTCCTTTGGCAAGTACGTTGACACGCTGTCCCTTGCATGAGGTCTACGTCAAAGTATACTTATTAGTCCCCTACCCAGAGGGACTATAGGTTTGCTCTCCATCTGTCGCCGTCCATCCCGCCTGTGGTTTTCTGCACTTTTTTCCCCATACCTTTTGACACATTCAACTGAAACTTGGTACACGGTTTTATTGTGAAAAGTTACAGAACAAGTTTGCATTTCAGGGCGTTTCGCCAATTTCTCACGGAGTTGTGCCCTTTTTTGCTTGGAGCAAGAACAATCATTGGGACATTTATTGCAAAGCAATTCTCCATCTTATTACTGGTGTAGTGGCACACCTTTCCCCTCTTACTTTTTGACCAGTTTCTTTGGATGCTTTTGGTTGTGTTCGAGCCTCAAACAAAGAAATCAAATCGGATGACATATTGTGTGTCAGTTGTACAAAGATGGGTACTTTATAATTCATTCATTCATTCAAGAGCAATTGTGGAATTTTTATTTTTTACTTCGACCAATCACAGGAAAGGTGCTCATTTTGGGCATTGTGAAAGTAAAAGTTATTGTGAAAGTAAAATGCATGATGACACCTGTTCATGACACCACAGTCTTGTGCTAACTAATGAATATACTTTGTAACGGCGCAAAAAGTTCTGTCTGTCTCTTTTCTTATTCAAACAATGATAACGTATTCGGTATAATTATTTGTTTACCGAACGTTGCCGAGTTTATTTGAACCATCTATATAAATAAAACTGTGTGTGTGTGTGTGTGTAATGATACCGATAGACTCCTAAACAGAGGCTCACGTGCTTTATATTTGGCACAGACATGGCCATTGAGCCTGGGAAGGACATGGCCTACCTCAAAATATTTGACGAGATCCATATTTTTTATTCATATTTACCTCAGCGCATTTCAGCGCAGAACATTATACACGGAATCTCAGCACGTGCCAGAGCAGCCTGCTGATTCGCTCAGAGCGATCACGTGATGTTCCATCCTCGCTGCCAGACCACTGAACGGAAAATATATACAGTAGAATGACCATTGCCATTCACACCACATAGGTTGAGATGCAGCTACCGGGTGCCATCTTGGTTGGCACTCGATGCTGGGCGATGGTGATTTCCGTCACGCGTTTGCACGTAATTCAGAGCGAAAAGCGATTGCGTTTTTTCACCTTTTGTGTGATCGTGTTTTGTGTCGATTTTGTGCGATATGAATTAAACGTCTTTGAAACAGCTGTGAAACGTCTTTCCACAACCCTTCCGTAACCGATTGGAGCAGTTTATTGCCGCACAAAATGGCATTTTAACAGTTGTCTGGCTTTTAAAATCTGGGACACGTTCAAAACAAACGAGATCCGCGAAGCGAGTTGGTCGAGTCGTGCTAACCAAGATGGCGACACGGCGGCTACACTTTTCACGTAGTATGAGCGTTCTATATATTTTCAATTCAGTGTGCCCGACTCGCTCACGTACTTGATTTGTGGCATAGACATGACCATTGGGCCTCCACAGTGTAATTTGTGCGAGGCTTTTATCCGAGTGAGCTTGAGTCGAGAGGGCGAATGTACGGGTCTCCCTTCCCCCACCCGGCAACGCCGGTACTGTAGGACGTCACAGGATCGGTGTCTCCAAAATCCGCTTCGTGCTGTTGTTGAGAAAATGCCGGGTACTTCTGCTAGTCTTATATATATGCACGATCGCCTGCAGTTTCTAAAGCTTTGTTTGGTTTCAGTTGTTGCTTCGACAAGTCTTGAAGCGTCGCGAACAGGTAGTTGGTGCACTCACCTCCGAGCTGCATAGCCTGGGTTCGATTCCTAAACCTGGCTATAAATCGTCGGATTGGAACTTTTTTTTTTCTTTTTTTTTTTTGGTATACAGGATCGAGGCTCGTGAAAGAACTAAAAAAAAATCAAAACAGACACACAAAGTATATAATAATGGGAGCTATATAATATGGGGAGAGAAGGGGAAGCACACAAACACAACATTTGAGAGCAGGGACATCGGGAGATCTGTGGGAGGGGGAGGGCTTGAGGGGAGGAGGCGTGGGAAGGGGGGAGTGAGAAGTATAAAACACAAGGATACTACAAGGAATTCCAGGAAAAAACTTCGGGCCGGGTGTCCCGTCTGCCGGCATTAGTCCGTGGACGTTAAATATGCTACGACTTCTTTTGAAGAAAATCAGGCGAGCTATCGCCGGTACTCTGAACAAATCACAAATGCCTGCCCCAAGTCTGATCCAGTCGAACGACAGGCCTGGCTGGTTGGGGAAAAAAATTGGAGAAAAACATACAAGCGAACAAAAAAAACCTTTCCCAACCATCCCTCCACAAAGGGCCTAAAAGTAGTAGTTGTAGTTGTAGCTTTGTCAGTGTTTCTTGCACTGGACACTTGAGAAGGAAATTCAAGTTGCCACAAAGGCTTGTTTATGCGACCATTTCCGTCTTTCCTTGAAGCGTGGCGTTAATTTTGTTCCAACTTAGCTTGGGTTGTTCACCATGGTATTTGCATATGGAATTTGACTTTGACATTAATGCATACACAGGTTTCCAGGTTGTATTTTGTATGTGTAACTTTTTTTTAAACATTTTTTGTAAATGTCAAGATTTTTGGTGTTCATTCTTTCAACGTGTTTTTCCTGATGCTCCATTTTACTTGTTTTCAAAATGCCAAGTCGATGATTGAAAACGTGTGTTGCCATTGCAACCTCAGCTGTGGCTGTTGTTTCTTTCATTTATATTTATGACGTGTAAGAACTAGGCTCACAGAGGAGCTTTTACATGAATCACATCCAGGACAAATGTACTTTAACGGACATTTGATGTACTTGAACATGAATTACATGGATGTTATGAGACGAAGGACAAACGCAGCTAGTGTATGGGATTGGGAGTGGGATTTGGACCCAGGTGCCTTGTGTCATGAGCTGGCAGTTCAGGTGCGAGTGCTAATAGGCCATCCTGTTCACATATTTTGCCCGTGGACATGACGATGGTCTATCAGAAGGCCTGGAACACATTGCTGAACCCTAAATGCTTAGCTAACAGAGCATCTGACTTGCCTTCAATGTCAGCCCCATCGGTCTTCCTCCTACTCCCCTCCCCCACCTCCACCCCCTTCCTCCCCTAAGCCCCTTCTCCAATCCCCTGGCAGACAGGCAGTTTCTGGCAGTTCTTTGTCTGTGATTAGCTTTCACCGTCGACATTTTGCTCCTTGCCAAACACCACAGGGTCACCTAACTCCAATTCCACCCATGATTCCAAATCCATTTGAAGTTATTTCTGTTGTTGACCATGATATCGGTTTCATTCGGTTCTTCAAGGGCGTGCCTGTTTGTTCCTTGGGGATATTAAGCCCATGACGATTGGTATGTGCGGCCCATCTCCTATCTATATTATAATATGCGAAGGTGATTCTGTCTGTCTGTCCAGGGGTGTGGCTTACTCCGTTTACAGAGTAGCTCCACCCATTCTTGGAGAGGCTTCATGTAAACAAATATCCACCATTTTATTAACTCTAATAGCTTTGAGGCCTGTTTAGTTAGGCCCGTGCTGTCTTTCTCTCTCACACATGTTTATTTCAACTCAAATTCGATATATCCTTTCATTTTTAACAGTCGCTGACATAGTTTTAGACTCGGTTGGAAAAAAAACGGGAAGAGAATCCCATGAAAGTTTCCGTTTATAGAACGAAATTAATTCTCAAAAGCCTGTAAACTAAAGCCCATTCATTGTCACCCTCAGGATTTTATCACGAATTCACCATCTGATTTAATTTTTATCGATGGTTTTATACTCGGTGTCAGAAATAGAGAGCATTCACGCACACACGCGAAAATGCAGAGATATATTTTTTAAAAATCGCGCCACGATGATACACGAAAATACACCGCCTAAAAAAACAGTCGGGAAAATGTCGACATATATTTAAAATTCGCTTTTTCTTTTCCGTTAAGATATATTACTTTTACTTTTGATGACAGTCGTCACAAAAACGACATATATTTCTTCGTTCTTATTTCATTCAACATTATTATCGGGAAGTAAAATATGTTTCAGGAAATTACCGAGAGATATTTCTTCGTTTTTTTATTATTAGTTATGTGCGCATACACTTTAAATAGGTTTATTTGAAATCTTTAATTTTCACAATGTAATTTATTTGTCATTTGATGATTTCGAGACACTTCCTCTTGAGGATCGTGACAATTCATGCGTTGCATGGAAACTTCCATTTCCAAAATGAATGAGTGGAGCGAGGAGTTGGAGAGTGAGGGGCGAGGGGTTGGAGAGTGAGGGCGAGGGTTGGAGATCAAGGGCCGATTGGAGCGGAGAGTGAGGAGCGATTGGAGAGGAGAGTGAGGAGCGATTGGAGAGGTGAGTGAGGAGCGATTGGAGAGGTGTGAGGAGCGATTGGAGAGGAGTGTGAGGGATTGGAGAGGGGTGTAAGGAAGTATTGGAGAGGAGGTATTGGAGGGGAGTGTGAGGAGGAGTGGGATTGGAGAGGCATGAGGGTGGAGAGAGGAGAGTGTCAGGTGGAGAGGAGTGAGGGGTCACATATTATGTGAAATAAATAAATTGTGTTCATTACACCATTTCTGGATCTGATGAATTGCCAGTAACCATTTTGTAAAATTTAATGTGCAGCATCTAAACAAGATATCCAAATGTCACACACGTCCATGCCCGTGGGATTCCCACGGGTGACCCCACTAGTTTAAAATAATGAGCTTAATCTATGTCAAAGCTCAGTGAGTGTGTGAACCGCTCGTATCTGAAACGTGGCCATGTCTCGTTCGAGGCAGTTGGCGGTTTGTTTTGCTCCTCCCTACATGTGTGACGTGTGACATGGAAATGTTTTAAGTTATTCGATCCATTTTTTTTATTTTTTGTAATCTGCACCACACTTTCACCTTTCTCTCCTCCCTTACCCCATCAAAGTCATTATGACTTTATATCGGACAGAGACTTTAGATTGAACCGGGTTCAGTTTTTGACATCTAACCATGAGAACCACATGGCGAAGCTGCCAACAATCACGTGACCCCTGAATCATCGTGGGAGATGTCACCTTTGCTTGGTTCACAGTATAATTTAAGCACAGCATTTGTGCATTGCACGATGGAGTGCTGCTGTCATTCAGGTGTGATGTTAAGCAAGCTATCCCAACCGCGGCCCTGTCTGTTTGAAAAAGAGTGTGCTGCTCCGGCAGCATAGCCATGAATGAGTATGCTAAATGTAATATGACGTGGTGAGGCTTCTATAGCAGCCATGAGCATTGTAAGGTGCTCGGAACAATTCACAAAAGCCTTTTGCATTATCGTGTTCGCGAGCAACCCGTTCCCGTGCACTCGCGGCACCGGCGATCGTATTTTCACGGCTTGCGTTTCATATCGCCACTTCCTTGAGTTAATCCAACCTCAGATGCGGATGTGAAGGTGGCTTAGGAAGATTTCGACATATTATGACAGGTTCTGGACGCGCTGCACGTACGGCTGCGTTTCCTGAAACGGCTGATAAATTGGTGCCGGTTGTTGTAAGGAACTTTATCAACTCCTCACTGAGACGCGGCTGATGGAATGTGAGCCTTTCCAAAAGATTTGGCAATCCGACTGCTGTGTCCTAATAAACGTGTTTGCTAACCTGCAGGAGCTCTAAAAGATGATGGGCATTCAAAATGTTCTTGGAACAAGACGCTCACACTCAGCCAGTTTTTAATAAAATATTCCAATATGTAAGTACAGTATGTATGTACTGTATATCCATTAATACTTACACCTCGTTACACCTTGTAAATTTGGTTTTACTTTTATCTTTGCGTAAATTAAACTGTTGAGCATCTCGTGAGTTGAACTTTTTGAATAACTTTTCTGAAATGTATAATTAAGTCTTCTCCCATAGGATAGTGGAATGCTTGTGGCTGTTGTAGTATTTTTCTTCAATTAGTCCCCCTAGTGGGGCGGCTTAGCCCAAATATTCAAAAGAATTGTGCATTTTGTGATACAAGCACCAAATTTGGCACAAATGTACATTAATATGTTGCGAACATTTTCAGATATTGGGCCACTTGAAATTCCGTAATTTTTTTTTTCAAATTTTTTCAAATTTCAAATTTTTCGGGTGACACCGTCACAATTTCGGTCTTCGAGGCCGGCCGATAGGCAAAGTGTGACCGGAAGGGACGAGGTTCTCCTGACCACGTGGCCCTCGATCTGGGAAGCGAGAGGCGTTCCATTAGTGGACGCGCCCCTCACGCCCGACTTTTGGGCGGCCCCGGCAGGCCGTTTGTTTTGACGTTCCGTGACAGGCCCCGCACCCCCACCTCCGGGCCGACCGGAAGCTTGTGCTGAGTACATCATACCTGAACAACTCAGTGAGGCAGAACACAGCAGTGCACACCAGGGTGACCCCTTCAGTGCATAAACCAATTAACCTGTCCACTGCAGGGCATATAGAAATGAAGTTATTTTCTGCATATAATAATAATATAAGTTCAGTTCTATATAACAATTTCTGTTATCACCACTACCACTACAACTACCACTACTACAAGCTTTGTCTGGAATTTTGTGGACTAACAGACAAACAGACATACAGACAAGCTGGGATCAAAACATTACCTCCTTCCACCATTGAGTGTAGAGGTAAACATCATGGAAATTATATCATGCCCTAGATTTAATTCATGCTTAACCGTGTATTTGCTTCACTGGTTCACAAGGTCTTTTGCATACGTGTAATTCAGACTCTCGTCTTCATTGCTGACCACACAATGTTCGCAACATATTAATGTACATTTGTGCCAAATTTGGTGCTTGTATCACAAAATGCACAATTCTTTTGAATATTTGGGCTAAGCCGCCCCACTATATCGGCCGGCCTCGAAGACCGAAATTGTGACGGTGTCACCCGAAAAATTTGAAATTACGAAATTTGAAAAAAAAAATTACGGAATTTCAAGTGGCCCAATATCTGAAAATGTTCGCAACATATTAATGTACATTTGTGCCAAATTTGGTGCTTGTATCACAAAATGCACAACAGGTTTGCTATGCTGCTACACTACCCAGTTTTTAATGGTACCAGAGTTTATTTGACCCCTAGGAGTCCTAAACCACCCTTTCGGCTTCTCTGCCAATGTCTGAGCTCTATTTCAGATCCAGCTGGGACTTTCGGAATGAAATTTTGCATCAATAATGGGAATGCAAAGTATGCTTCACATTAATTTTTTTCTGACCATGACCTATTTTTTTTTTTAGTTCATGACCTAATTATAGACAAATATGTTTCACCATTACTCTGAGGTTTGTCCGATTGGAACCAAATTGCCCTTTAGACAGCCTCGTGCAAGGCACATTTACCCTTGATTTACATCATACGCCTCTGTGTTGAAGGTCAAAGTCAAATGGCGGTCTGGAAAAAAGAAAACATTTTTGATCATAACTTGAACAAGTTTCCTCTGATTTTAATTTTTATGAACAGATTGTAGATGGGGCCACATTTTCTTAATATGGTGAGGGTCAAGATCATATGGCGGTCCGAAAAAATCCCAAAAATGCCCCTCATTGGATCATGGGGAGGTGTACCCATGGCGATCACTGTAATCACAGATATGTATTTTTTCCCCTATAATTTATTGAAAGCAACATCTTTTGTAAGTAACCAGTGATACAGTGGTACAGTATTTCACAAGCGAGTGTTTGATTTCAGGTATCACAGATTTGGTTTTAAGTTGCTTCCAATCCTTCAAGCGATTTTGTTTTTGTTTTTCGACTTTTCAAGATTGACCATCTATTGTGCTTTTAAAAAGTAAGCACAGTTGATTGGACATTTGCTCTGCATTCCCAGCCGCGTGGTCCGTCCGACATGGCCGTGTGTCCACAGTCTGCGTGGTTTGTATTCCAAGGACCAAATTGAGGATGGGAGTGCTGGAAGTTTGCGTGTGTGTTATTTTGTACTATCTGTTGACTCAGGCTGGAAATGAGCTGAGGAGGCGATTCCGAATTCTGGAGACACGTGTGGAAGGGCTTTGATATTCCACTTCTTTGCTTAATCTGGGGAAAACCCACCGAACCACTCGGTTACAAGGCACTTCAGTTACCATGGCGTTGAGATTCCACCTCTTCGAATGTGGTTGTCGGGTTTCCCACCAAAGAACGTTCCAAGTTTCACTTTTCAGAAACCAATTCAGCATTTTGATTTGAAATTATGGAAATGGTCTCGTCAAGATACAGGTTTAAATTTTATTCTGGTTTTGGTGGTAACTGTAGTGCAGAGCTATTCAATTTGCTTTTTATATGGTCGTTGGGTAAAGGATGGTTCAGTGAAATTAACTGGTGCTTGTATGTTCCAAAATGCATGTGAAAGTGGGAAGGGAGGATGGTACTAGAGGGTCGGGGCCTTTTGTCTAGTGCTGCCAAGTGATTGGAATGTCCATGTGCATTTGGAGTTTTCAGGAAAGGTCATCAGATGGGCTGCTGCTGCTGCTGCTTCCCAAATTGCCTCTTTTGGAGGTTTGGAGTCTAAGGTCCTTTGTTGTCATTGGCAGAACACGAAAGGAAGCCGATTCTCAGGATCTGCATCTTACTCACTGTAGGCACGTTGCTAGCCTTACATTCTTATGCCTGCTCTATTCCGGTCTTGCTTCTCCTACCTTCTCCCCTTTCACCCTCTCCCCCACATGACAGCTCACATGCATTCTACCAAAAACCCCTTACTTTATTTATTACCCGAGACTCCAAATTTCAGCTTAAAGCTCACTGCCATCCAATCTTGTAACCCTCTTTGCTCGCATGTGAAATATCTTCCTGAGTGTTGTCTCATACCTTATCCATCAGGCTTTCAAGTCTGCTGCTTACTTCCACTACGTCGTCTCTCCACTTTCCACCTTTGAACTTTACTATACCCACTGAGATCCTGTTCTCCTTTTACTTCTTTCTCATCTCCTGCTATTGTGCTTCTGTGCATTTATTCCACCTTTTTCCTTTTTTTTGTGGTATGTACATTGTTGAGGCTCGTTGAGCTGGAGCAGGGTGGAATGGAAACCAAATGGAAAGGTGGAAACACCAATAGCGGAGTATAAGTGGGAGGGAGAGAAGGACGCAGGGGGGCGGGGGGGTGGGGGTGAACAAGCTGAAACAAGGTGTGGATGAAACAGAAAAGGAAAAAAACCAACTGACAAACTAAAAGGGGTGAGGGAATGGGAGTGGGGAGGTGGGAAATCACAATAACCTGGGAATGGGGTAATTTGGGGTAGAAGAGATCTTTGATATGGATGGGTGCTAAGGTATTGGTCAACAGATGTCTTAAAACCCTCAAGGGAAGAATGGGACTGGGGAAGGTGGTTCCACAGGTGAGAGAAAAGAGGAACAAATGAGTGGAGGTGAGCAGTAAGCTTGGATTTTGGGAGTTTAAGAAGAAGAGGGTTATTGGCAGACTGTGTTCACCCTGAAAAAACCTGGGAGGGATAGAGCTAAAAGAGGCCAGAGATGCAAGACCAAAAAGAGGTGGTATCATACAGAGAGGACACCAAGCCCATGTTAGAATACAGACAGGCCACCACCTACCTGTCTGTGATGCGACAAGTCACAAGCCTCGACGTGCAGATTCCCCCTCCCCCCCACCTCCCCTTATCACCACTCTTTCTCAGTCTGTTGACCCTTTGTCCTCTGTTGTTCAGCTTTTCCACAGGCCTCAACATCCATATTAAAAGGTCATCTCGGTGGTCAAGTTGATAAGAGCATGGAGGAAGTTTCTATCAGTTGATATTCTGCTTCATTGGCTGCTGATCTGGAGAGGGTAACAAATCGACCAACTGAACGGAATATGAAAATCATTGCTAGAAAGTCTCATGTGCAAACTCTTCCTCCACATAAAGATGAAAGGGAGGGGAGAAACGAACCATCCAGGGCTGAGGGACAAAATGGAGAGAGACTTGGATGAATAAGGGATGCGACTCATCCAGCGACCTGTACCTCGTTGCCAACTCCAGATCTAGCTTCACATACTGCCTACCTTCACTCCCTTTTCCTCAATTTATTTTCGTATGCAGCACATGGCTGCTCTTTGCATCATTTGCTGGGGACGTGACTGTGCGGCTGATGCACTGCCCCCTATAGGTTAGAGCAGGAATTTTGTAATTTGTGCAGGGTGCTCGCAACAGTTCGCCAACGAAGGACGCCATTGGATCTTTAATGTCTACCAACTAATGCTGGCAGACTGGACACCCAGTTGAATGCCCATCTGAGGGACGGCACACGTATTGATGCCTCGGCCACATGCGAAACACCAGGATGAATTATTATTGTTATTTTTTTTTTTTTAGCTCGGATGAGATTCAAACCCAGGCTAGACAGCCCAGATGTAAGTGTGCAAACCTCTAGGTCTTTGCTATCCTGCCAACCCAATCTGCTCTCTGAATCGATGTAATTTTGCTCTTCCCTCCAGTCTTTTAAAGGTGGTAAGCCACTGTCTCACAAGCCTACCATGATCTTTTCTATTCTCATAAACCTTTCCCATATGTCCATTGTCCACCTGTAACTTCAGTCCAAAAATACCATTTGTTACTTGTCAAGTTCGTTTACATGCTTCTCATCCACCTGTCCTCTTCCTCCTTGTGCTAGGCGTCTGTCTGTGCCACTTAATAGTGTTCTTGCCATCTGTCCTTTCGTATTTGCATTTCCTGTCTGCTGCATTGTCAGTACATGGGTGAGTCGTCTCGCTTTTCCACAACCCTTGACGTCTTTAATCTTCCGATGATAGAAATAGGTTTCGTTAAGCTTCTTATATATCGGTGCATTTGTGACCTCATGGTAACTTTTCTTTTCTGTGTGTAAATGCTTGATTGATACATGCTTCGGATGGAAAAGAATGCCCTGCTTTAAATTGAAAGATACTGGAATGGGGAAATATTTATACTGTATACTATCCCAGTAATAATGCACAAAATATATAAAGGGTACAAACTGTAAAAATTGAATAATCATGTTGCATATGTGAAGTCACTGACAGTCTTTGGTTGGAGCAGGGGTTTCCTATTGACATCACAACACTGAGTAGAAAACTTGGTTGTCATGTCATTACATTTCTCACCGTCCTTGTCCTGAACTTTCATCTCCTAACCCCCAGGATTACCTTTGACTGTGACTTCTACTCCACTCCCACCGCTTCTTTGTCTATGTGTTGTACCGTCCTCCAAACAGTAACGACTCCATCTACGTCTCTCTCTTGGACAACATGGCCAAACTTTTAACCACTAATCCCAACTGTCACTATGCAACTTGGCTGGGTGTTAGTACCTCTCTCAGCAGCCGTGGCACTTCAGCAAAGGACTTCTGTGACTATTGGACTGACTCGATCTGTGAACTTTCCAACCCAGACTTCTCCGAAAGGCAGATCCTCCCTCCTGGACTTGATGGCCAACTTCCCTGCTAATGTCTCTTCCTCTGCTCCAATTGGTTCATCTGATCATGTTGCTTGTGAGAGCCAATATCTCTGGTTATTGTCAAAGAGCTGCCTCAATGCTGGCGAGTCTGGCAAGTTCACTCAAGCAGATTGGCAGGGACCGCAAGCAGCCCTCTCTCTTCAGGAATGGCCTCCCATATCTACTGCCCCTGATGTTAACTCAGCCTGGCAATTCTTCTGCAGGAACCTGCTCTTTCTTGTTCAATTTTCCTACTCTTCCTCCCACCCAGAGTACACTGAATCATGTGGTGAGGCATTTGCTCTGAAACAACTTGCCTTCTCTTCCTGGAAAGCAAATCGGACCAAAGGCAATGTCAGATCATGCCACAAGTGTGTGTCCATTTTCAGGGGAGTCAGAAAACAACATCTATCACACCAAGATTGAACTTTCTTTTCAATATCATTGGAATCTTTCGTGATAAAGTCGAGTCCATGGACTTATCACAGACAGGTCGGTGGTTTCCCTGTCTCCTACCATTTCCTTTCTGGTCTTACACCATCTACTCTTTCCATGCCTTACTGCCCCTCCCCTTCCCCCTACCCAAGGTATCTGCAGGGTGCACATGGTCCACTACCAACCCCATTCTGGTGAAACTCCCAAAATCCAGAATCGCTGCTCACCTCCACTCATTCACTCTTTTTCCCCACCTGTGTAACCAAGTTCCATGTTCTCTTCAATCTAATTCTTCCTTCCAGGTCATCAAGACAGCTGTTCACCACCATCTTAATTCGTGTCCAATCCAAAACCATTATATTTTATCCCCCGCTCCTCCCTCCCTCCTCCCACTCCCTCAAAGCCCACCTCTTTCCAAGCTCAGTTTTTTTTTCTTCGAGAGTTTCCCTCATTCCTCCCCTCATCCCTTGTTTGTCCAAGTCTCCCTTTATTTTGTCCCTCAACGTTGTTGTTTGTGTGCTCCCCATTTTCCCCACTTTCTACTGTTCCTTTTGTTCTGTTGCCTCCTGATCCATTCTATGTTCTAGCTCATCCACAAGCCTTGACTGTATTCAAAAAAAAATCGCAATCCTCCAAGGGTTTTCCTCTCATACACTACCTCTAAGCATCGCATTGGTCCAGCTGTCCTTGCTTGCATCTTTAGCTTTTGTCGACGATTTATGCAGTTTTCCATTTTGTAGGAAACCTGGTAATTACCTCCGCCACTTTTATTTTTTCACACCTGTTTGTTTCTCTGATTTGTTTGTCTGTCTGTCTTGGGTCTGTTTGTCTGTGAACAGTATATCTCACAGTTGAGAATGGATTCGGACGAAATTTGGTGTAGATGTTAGCTTAGGTGTGTGACAAGGATGAAATGATTACATTTTGGTGAAGTTCTGGATACTAGAATTCTTAGTGATTCGTCACCATTGAGAGATAGGGCTAAAACCGATATAAAGCTCGATTATATCTCAAAATGTTATGGACGGATTCGGACGAAATTTGGTGGACAGGATGAGTTTGTGATAAGGAAGAAGTTATTCAATTTTGGTCAAGATCTGGATAGGAGATAAAAAATATTTTTCAAGCGATTCTTCACCATTGAGTGATGGGGCCAAAAATGATATATAACATGATATTTCAAAAAGTTATGGACAGATTATGACACAAGTAAGTGGATGAGTTGGATTAGGCGATAATAACAAGCCAATTCGATCTCTGTTAGGCCTGATCTGGATCCTAACCCGATCAGTGGGATACACTCCACCGAGTGCCATTCTAGTTATGATTCTGCAGCCATTTGAGAATACATTTATTCCTCCATCGCTATTCTTTGTTACCTGTCACTTGTGTGATATATATTTTTTATATACAAATTTTGTGTGTGTGTGTGTGTGTCTGTCTCCTCCAAATCTTCAATCCATGAAACCTAGCAGCCCCAAACTTTACACGTATACTTCTCAACCTCCAAGGGAGTGCATGAATGAAAACTGGGTGTTTGGGTGTGTTATAACCAAAAAATGTTCATGGCAAAAAATCCATATAAGCCTTACCGAAATGGTGGTCCGCCATCTTTGTCAGCCTACTTCCACATCGCTGGTTTCTTAAGCCACCATTTTCTTTTGGCCTATTCAAACGTGTCTTGCCTTGGAAACACTATCTACTCTCATGAAATAATTAAAGCATACTGTTACGGATCTCGGTCGTCAGCGCTCCCCTTATCAAGGGGGGGTTAATCCCCTTGTCTTGTTATCTGGCCGACCCGAGTCCTGGGGGTTATAACGTCCTTCCTTCATTAGGTCGGGTTTGTTAGGCCGAGGGGTTCACTACTACCTAAGTACTAACGCCGGCCGGAAACGAGGGAATAACGGCCGCGATCCGAGCTGTTAACAAAGAGACTAAACCCGATTCTGAGCGGTTTCAATCGTGCCACGTTTACCCAATGATAGAAAGGACGGACGCGATCGGATGGGGAGGAAACCAGAGTATAGGAAGAACAAAGATGGGTTTATTCACAAATGTACAGAAAGAAGAGGAAACGAAAGGGATGTACAAGACAGGAAGAGGAAGAAGCAGCACACAGGGCAGTCTTAACACAGTCGTATGCTTAATACCCCAGACAAACGTGCACACTCACACGGGGATTTGTAGATGGTTGATGGCCAGGTAGAGGGTCCGGTGATGGGGTCCAGGCTCCAGTCGGCTCCAGTCCAGTGGGCGAAACCCGACAGGCAGCTCCGCGAATATTGGAACGCGAGCGGACAGTTTATATAACGGGGGAGGCTGGGACGCTGCGTACGTAATTCGTGCACACTTGTGCCAAGCGCTCTCTCTCTCTCTCTCTCAAGTCCTCCTTTGATAAGGTGCGCTCTCCCAATTAGTTCTGTGATCAATGCCGTGCGCACGCAAGTCCCGTGGTGAAGGTGAGCTCTCTCCCACAGTAAGTCCGAGTCCCTCCGAGTCCATCAAAGGGCTTTGCGTTCGTGCTTATATAATGCGCCACGCGATCACTCCACGCTCCCCAAAGCCATGCCCATCGGTGATGTTCCTTCAGCCCTGGTTAGCTGGTGTGGGCTTACCGGCCACGCCTTTGATGACTGGAGGACGTGGCCACACATTCTTCTTGGCGTTTCGCCCCCTTTCTCGGGCCTAACCGCATGGCTTATGGCGGCGCTTGAGCGAACGCTAAGGCAGCGAACGCTGCTGGCAGAGGTGCGTAATGGCGTCGCTTGGAGAGAGAGGTTGGCAAAAATGGACGGAATGGGCCTACTCTTATTTGATCGACGCAACGCAGATTCAACTATTGGAAACACGGCCTTATCTAAAACACATACTAATGAAATAACTGAGTTCCTATGGTGGCCTACGTGTTGCTTGTGGCCTAACTAGGGGTGCTGCCCTTAACCTTTTAATGATGAGATATTTACAAGAGTTTATATGCAAGTGTGGGTTCTAAAACCGCAACACTGCACCCCTCCCCCCCCTTTATCCAGGCTCGTCCCGATCCGAAACAAAAGGGCTATCTTTTAAATTAATGTGGCACTTAGGTGTGGTTACCCTCTACTTTTAACCTCACCCTGAGTGCGACAGTTTTAACACTAAATATGTCCCACCTGCTGCATTGCATCCTACCTAACTGACTCATGCCCACAATTAACCGAATTACGGAATGGTCTTCAAACTAAACATTTAGCCGGTGGGGAGCATTATTTACAAGACACTAATTATTTACAAACTGCAACCCAGAAGGGGAAAATGCCATTGCCATGCACTGCACCGATACACCATACCATATGTACCCATGAAATGAATGCACCATAATAAAAAAATGCACCAAAATGCACAAAAAAAAACCATTTCAAAGTTATGAATGACGTCTTCTTCTTGCGCTTGCTCTGCTGGGCCGATGTTTCTGGCTGTCTTCTTGCTTGATGTTATCTATATAATAATAGCGTAAGGACTCGACTTTGTTATCCCTTTTACGCCGCACCCAGTGACCCGATGCCCACGGCACTAATGGATTTACAATCTACGAACTGCGCTCTTTGTTTATCACGTACAGCCATACTCGAAAAATCTGAATTAGCCGACGTTGGGGCCCAAAAGCATCCGATTAACTGCCGATACGACGCCATCTTACGACGCCATCGTATTGGCGTCTGCTGGGCAAAGGCGAAGCAAGCCGTCCGCTGATTGGACAGGCGAAGGCGAAAGCAAGCCGTCCACTGAGTGGACAATCCAGAGCATGCATTTGTGCCGGTGTCGGCGATCGTTGTTCATATACGCACTCTTCATTCTCATCTTTCTTCCTAACTCTTACTCGGACAAGCAAATCCCCTATGCCATCCATAATGGTACACTCTATCCATACACCACATCCTCCCTTCTGTGGATGTTCCACGGGTTTCGGCTAGTTTCAATTAAAAGGGCACACACCGCGTCCGCTTTTTATTATTTATATGGCCAGCAGGGCCAACTCAGGTGGTCCACTGCTGGGCATCGATGCCACTTTAAAACACAGTGGTCCGCAAGCCAGATACCGCTGGCAACAATGGTCGGTCCCAGCAGAGGGGCCAGGCCACAGAACGTGTGGTCCATAAGTGGCGCCAGGCCACAGAACGTGTGGTCCATAAGTGGTGCCAGGCCACAGAACATGTGGTCCATATGGTCCATATGGTGCATCAGTGCAGGCAGGAGGCAGCAAGGGTGCGGGCGCACAATCCGCGGCACCTGCACACTCCCCTCGGGCACAAAAGAACATGGTCCATGAGTGGGGAAGGAAGACAAGGCAGATTAGCGGGGGGAAAGGGCGCAAGGGTACACATCAAAACAAGGTAATGCAAGATGAGGGGCGCGGGAGAGCAAGCCGAGAAAGCTCGTCCCTACTCGTACGTCACCCCCCATGTCACCTACTCTACCCTTGCCCCTACCCCATATTTACACAATCTACACCTTTACAAATTCGTCGCTAACGTCTTGTCCCCCATATCTCCCCTAATGCCAAATTCGTCATCAATCCCTCCTAAGGAGGAAGAGATGGAATAACTACAATGTCTCACCCACGTCAAGATGCGTCTTTCATTCTCCAAAATCGTTTACAAAATCTGGTGTGGAGTCTTATCACTTTAGTGAATGGATGCGGATGGTGCGAAGAGACTTTCATCTATCTATCCTTCGAAATGACATTAACTCTCTTGACACTACCCAGGGTCTTGCCCTGCAAATCCATTGGCCATCATTACGCTATGTGGTTCTAAAAACCAATTCCCATTGACCATACTGTGGCGCTCTACCAATTTGGGGTCTCACTCCCCTGATTTTTCTGTACTGTGCCCTCGCACAATTCGGGGCTGGGTCGTGTGGCTCACCAGCAGGTCCGCTCACCTGCTCACCTCCGCCACTGTAGCTGCCACCCGAGCTTACCTAGCTCCTCACCCTAACCTGGGGAAGGCCCTCTGGCTCCCTTACCCCACTAATGCCCCCTCTGGCATCGGGCTACCCGGGTCCTCTCTCGGGATTCCACGGGCCCCACTGAACTCTACTACCTGGCTCCCAGAGCCTACCTGCGGCCTCACCTGGCCGACAGACTACCAGTGGCGGAGTGCCCATTTAACCATTCTCACTAACAGGCCACACGCCCAGCCATTTCACTTTACTCATGCACCAATCCAAGCAATACCTTGCTACTTTCAGCACCACAGATGTCAATATCCGACCAAATTTACCTACTCCCTCTAACTACTTTTAAACTACCCTCCCCGGGTATTCGTGAAGGGGTCCATCCTTCCCCCATCCACTCCTTCGCACCATGCACTCCACTCCACGTATTCCACACTACTCACTCCACCCAACAAGCACTCCACACCATTTATTACCACTCACCAAATCTCCACTTGCACACTAAGCAAGCAATTCATTCAACCAACTTCATTACATTCATCCACAATACGCTCACAATACATCACTTCTCCAAACCATTGCCTCACGCTCTCAAATCTTCCCACGCTCAATTCCTCATTTCATCACGCTCACCACAAAGATTCTCATACACACAGCATCATTTAACTATCTACTCCCTTCTAATACTGGTGCTCCCTGTCATCCCTTATTCTAAGCACTTCCTCGTCATTATCAACCACCTAATCTGACTACGTCCCCACTACTTGTATCAAGTCACTACTTAAATCTCAGTCTCCTAAAGTCATCTCTCTAGATTTCTATCATTTACCCTAATCCTCCCGGGCTAGTTTGTACTGCCAATCCCCATAAACCTATCGCTCCTCTGCTCCAAAAAGAGTGATGTGAGGGATGGTAGGGCCACCATCCCTCTACATCGGGCATCTCCCACTATCACCCCCCCAGTCCTCTTGCACTATGAGCCCCCGTCATGTGAGGTACTGGGTCCTGCCTCGGCATCTAAAGCCGAGGCAATCCATGAGAGGCCTGCTCGCCGGTGTAGGGTCTTAACCGGTCGGTGTGGACGATCCGAGGTAGGGCACGTGGCCCCATTCTGATCTTAACGACCACGTCACAGACTTGCGACAGGACGACCCCCGGGCCTTGCCAGGGAGAGGTGAGTTTGGGGCACCTACCCTTCCGCCTCCGGGGATTGAAGAACCAAATCTTCATCCCCGGAGCGTACTGACTCCCCTGGCTCCGGTGGTCGTACCTGCGCTTCATCTTGGCCCCCGCCAGCTGGAGCTGGCGGCGGGCGAAGGCATGGACCCTCTCCATGCCTTTCTCCAGGTGACGTGCATAGCCCTCTCTCGGCGGGATATCAGTGGTCTCTGGCACGGGACCGCATAGCAAGTCGGCGGGAGCCCGCAACTCCCGCCCGTACATAAGCAGCGCCGGACTGCATGCGGTGTCCCCGTGCTGGCTAGTTCGGTAGGCCATTAACAAATATGGGAGATGTTCGTCCCAGTCATCCTGATGGGTGGTGGTGAACAATGCCAGTTGTTGGATCAATGTTCGATTGAACCGTTCCACCATCCTGTCAGATTGTGGCCGCAAGGGCGTTGTTCTTGTCTTTCTAATTGACAGGAGTCTGCACACATCTTTCAGTAATTGACTCTCAAAATTTCGACCCTGGTCGGTGTGCAGCTCCTGTGGAATCCCATGCCGACATACAAATCCTTCCACGAAGGCCTGTGCTACCACCCCGGCTTCTTGGTTGGGGAGGGCATAGGCCTCCGGCCACTTGGTGAAATAGTCCATTACAACAAGGATGTACTTATTACCTTGGCGGGTGCAGAGTAGTGGTCCGAGAATATCCATAGCCACCCGCTCAAGGGGGGCCCCCACCTGGTTTAATTGAAGGGGGGGCCCTCATCCTCCGTGCTGGTCCCTTTTTAGCAGTACAGGCGTCGCATCTCCGACACCAGTCCTGTATATCGCGCCCCATATTCACCCAATATAACCTCCGGCGGACCCAAGATGTTGTCTTTGTCCTGCCCAAATGGCCGCTGGAGCGGGTACCATGCACCTGTTGTAATATGATGTTCTTAAATTTATCAGGGACGATCACCAGCCAGGGAGTTCTCTCAGAGGGAACCTCCACCCACTTGCGATACAAGATGTTGTCTTTCAATTCCAGGGTTTGCCACTTTTTTTTCTTTTTTTTTTGTATACAAGATCGAGGCTCGTGAAGGAGCGAACATTTATCACACAGAAAGACAAACCGACAAACCGACACATAACCGACAAACCGACACATAAAACAAAAAGCATCGGGAGCGGTAGACAAGATGGGGAGAGAGGGGGGAAGGACACAAACACAACATTTGAGAGCAGGAACCGAGAGACATGGAGACATCGAGAGATCTGTGGGAGGGAGAGGGCTTTGGGGGGAGGCATGGGAAAGGGGGTGGGAGAGGCATAAAACATATGGACATGTCTAAACATGTTGTAACATTGTAACTGTAACACTAACTGTAACTGTAACTTGTAATTGTAACACTTGTAATTGTTACAATTGTAATTGTAAACAATTGAAATTGTAACTGTAATTGTAACTGTAACTGTAACTGTAACTGTAACACTGTAACATGTAACATGTAAACATGTTGTAAAACATAAACATGTCAAAACAGACACTGCCAGGACTACCAGGAAAGAAGTTGGAATTACAAACAAGGTGGATCTGGGGTGAATTAGTGGGGGTAGAAAAGATCAAGGTTTTGGATGGGGGAAGATAAGAGATGGTGGTGAACAGCTGTTTTAAAGACCTGGAGGGAGGAGTGGGATTGAAGGGAGTGAGGGAGTTTGTTCCAGAGGCGGGAGAAAAGAGGAATGAAAGAGTGAAGGTGAGCAGAGAGCCGAGATTTCGGCAGTTTAACCATCAGAGGGTTGCTGGCAGATCTTGTGCGACCTGTAGGAATATTTGGGGGACAGAGCACAGAGAGAGCTGGGGGTGCAAGGCCGGAGAGGAGTCGGTAGAAGACAGAAAGACCACCTACCTGCCTGCGGTGAGTGAGTGAAAGGCCCTCAGAGATAGCTTCATCGCGGGAGATTCCAATAATTCTGAAAGCTTTGGTTTCAACAGCGTGAAGCCGAGCTAGATGTGAGGCAGGAGCACCGGCCCATAGGGGAGAACAGTATTCCATTGAGCTGCGGATGAAAGCCTTGTATGTGGTGAGGAGCTCAGGTGTGCCGAGGAAGGACTTCGCACGACGGAGGATGCCCAGTCGGCGACTGGCTTTGGAGGCCAGCTTGGAAATGTGGTTTTCCCAAGAAAGATCATGGCAGATAGTGAGACCCAAAAGCTTGAGCGACAGAACTTCTTGGAGAGGATTGTTGAGAAAGTAGATGGGAGGGTTGTCCAGTCGATCTTTTCGGAGAGACATAGTAAGAGTGTGAGATTTGTCAGGATTGAAAGACATGTTCCACTTGTTTGACCAGTCTGTGATTTTGTCCAAGTCTTCAGAGAGTGAGGAGGCTGCAGACTGCCGATCTGAGGGAAGAGGAATGGAGCGGCAGAGAGTGGAGTCATCAGCAAAGAGATAGAGAGGATTTTCAAGAGAGTCAGAGAGATCATTGATGAAGACCAGAAAAAGCACGGGGCCCAGAACACTGCCTTGGGGAACTCCAGCCTGAACAGGAAGAGGAGATGAGAGAAACCCATTCAGGGCCACACGTTGACGACGACTAGAGAGGAAGTCCGCCAGCCATGCGTGGAGATTTCCATGGATACCAAAGGAGGAGAGTTTGGTGAGCAGAGCGGGGTGCCAGACTGTGTCGAAGGCACGTGATATGTCGAGGGAGACAGCTCTAATTTCCTGTTTGGCATTGAGGACCTCCATCCATTGTTGAGACAGCAGAAGCAGCATGTCCAGAGTAGAGTGACCTGGTCTGAAACCAAATTGATGATCAGAGATCAAGCCATTGGAGAAGAGGAAAGATTTCATATCCGAAGCAATGATGGATTCCATGACTTTGCTGATAATTGGGAGAAGGCTGATTGGTCTGTAGTTGCTAGGATCTGTTTTTGCACCTTTTTGTGCATAGCGGTGATGTTGGCTGATTTCCAAGCAGATGGCAGTTGACCTTGAGCAAAGGAGAGGGTGAAGAGAACAGAGAGAGGGTGAGATAGAGCGGCAGAGCAGGATTTTAGGACCCGTGGGCTGATGCCGTCGGGTCCAGTTGCAGAATCAGAGTCGAGGGTTGACAGAAACTTTTCCACCTTGTCAGGAGGAAAGGACACGGAGTCCAGGAGCAGCAGGGTACGACTGGGTATGGTGGGTACAGAGAGGGATGGGTTTGGGACACAAGATTTAGAGGCAAACACAGAGTTGAGGCATTCGGCTTTTTCACGTGCGGAGTCAGCTGTGTAGCCGTTTGAGGTAAGGGAGGGGATGGAGGGGGAACAAACACCAGAAACGGATTTGACCAGACGCCACCAGGATTTGGAAGAGGGAGACAGATAAGAGAGTTCGGTCTTGAGAACGGAGAGATATTGTTTCCTAGCTCTCCTGAGGGTGGACACACACTTGTTTCAGGCTTTGTGAAAGGAAATGAGATTTCCTTCCGTTGGATTTGCTTTCCAGGAGACGAAGGCAAGTTGTTTCTGGGCAACAGCCTCACCACAAGATTCCGTGTACCATTGACGGGAGGAAGGGTATGACAACTGAAGACGAGATGGGATAAATCTGTGCATGAGAGAGAGCAATTTACTTTGGAAGAATTCCCAGGATGAGTTGATGTCAGAGGTGGTAGAGATGGGAGACCAGTCCAGATGATTGATGGCTGCTTGAAGACCGTGCCAGTTGGCCTGAGTGAAATGCCAGACTCGTCGACGCTGAGCAGGCTCCCTGAGGATGGTCAGAGAGATGTCCACTTTAACAAGGACATGATCAGATGATCCGATTGGAGCAGAAGAGCAGCAGCAGACATTTTCAGGGAAGTTAGTCATAACCAAGTCCAGAAGAGAAGATGTTCCGTTGACTGAGATCCGGGTCGGGAAATTGACAGATTGTGTCAGTCCCAGTGAGTCGCAGAAGTCCTTTGCTGAGGAGCCATGGCTGGTGAGAGAGGTACCCACACCCAGCCAACTGGCATGATGACAGTTGAAATCACCACATATGAGGAAGAGAGAGTTGGGATGAGTAGATAGAAGTTGGTCCATATTATCAGACAGCGAGATGTAGATGGAGTCATCACTGTTTGGTGGACGGTACAACACACATATGAACAAGAGGTGGGAGCGAAGGGGAAGCCATAGCCAGAGGTATTCCTGGGGGTGAGGTGGAGAGAGTGCAGTGCAGGGCGAGTGAGGAAGAGTGTTTTTGATAAAGATAGCAACCCCACCTCCAGGACGAGGCTCAGGTCTATCATACCGGAGGAGGGAGTAGCCTGGGAGAGATACTAAGGAATCAGAGACATCATAAAGGAGGAAAGTTTCTGTTAAGCAGATCACGTCTGGTTTGACAGAAGCAACCTGTATGGAGAGATCAGTTAAGTTTGAACGAAGGCCCCGGATGTTTGAGGTCCATACCGTTAATGAAGAGGAAGGGGGAGCATCAGACACAGAACGGGGGGAGGAGGGGTAGGGTAAGATGTGGAAGAGGTGGAAGAGGTAGGGAGAGCTGTTGAAGGTGTGTCAGAGATTTCAGAATAGCTCGGAGAAAGGGCAGGATGGGGCGGACAAAAGGTTTGATGGTGATTGGGTGAGGCACAATGAGGTGTTATTTGAGGAGGGGGAAGAGCGAGGCAGAAGGTTGGGGGAGATGGAGGTGAGAGTTGGAAGGGGGAAGAAGCGGGGAGGACGCTTTGAGGAGGGGGAGTGAGAGGGGGGAAATTGAGAAGCAATGAGGGTGGGGAGATTTGAAGGGGAGGGGTGAGGGGGGAGTTTGGGAGGGAAGGGACAAGGGGAGGGATTTGAAAGGGCTGGGATATGGGGGAGATTTGGAGGGGAGGGGTGAGGGGGTAGTTTAGGAGGGAGGGGGCAAGGGGGGAGATTTGAAAGGGATGGGTGATGGGGAAGATTTGGAGGGGAAAAGAAGGCACTATAGGAGATGGATATGGAGGGGAGGGGTGAGATTGGATTTTAGAAAGTGTAAGATTTATGGGAAACGAACATTTATTGCAAAATGAGTTTCTTGTGACCTTAGAGTTAAAAATACGTTTAAGGACGCTGGATGGAGGATGGAGTGCAGGAGAGTTTAGGGAATGTAGAAAAAAGGCACTATAGGAGATGGATATTTTTTTTGGGATGAATCGATTTGGTGAGCAAGTCGAAAGCAGCCTTTTAAAGAAGAAGAAGAAAAAGGTGTTATAAAATATGACGGAATACATAACTTGAGGGGAAAGTGTAAACATTGAAGGTTAATAACAGTGAAAACTATCTGGGGAAATGGGGGAGAAACACGTGGTCGAAGAACGAACGAACGAATAAGAATGAATAAACGAATGAGAACAGAGAAGGAATGTTTTTTTTTTGTTTGTTTGTTTTGAGTTGAGATTTACACAAGGAAGTAGGCTATGGGTGAAAAGACTGGGAATACAGAGAACGAAAGTTATTGGAGCACAAACGACGGACCGCTGAGAGAAAAACAAAGCCTCAAGGTTGTACAGTGTACACTGTACAAGGCCTCAAGACACGACACGAATTAACACGATTTTCAATACAGGTATGAAAGATTTGCACCGAAAAATCTTCGTCGGGACACAATATACATACAACACCATAAATAAATACAGTTTTAACGAAAATACAAATGGGAACAATCACTTAACTTCGATTTCAAATCGTTCGCGACGCGGCAAAGGCCTTGCTCGCGACACGGCAAACAGACGATCAATCAACAAAAATCAATCAAATCAACTGAGCCCAATATGCCTTTGTTGGCGCCCCGAGGGGGGTGACCTCTTCCCCATTAGGTCTCTGTCCCAATCGAACGCATTCGTACACCGGTCCCAGTACGGGATCCTCGCGCTGGGCCGTGCTACAAGCCAATGTTCCGAATTCTTCATCTGCGGTTAGTGGCAAGATTGGACCTCTCACCCGGGTTGCACGGACTACGAGGGTCGGGGTGGAATCTGCCAATTGCTCCCTCTTCTTGTGTCTCGCACCAAATTTACAGTTTTCCCCCAAACAAGGACGCCGATCGAGTGCATCGGCATTCCCATGGGCCTTCCCGGCCCTATGGGTCACACTAAAATCGTACTGCTGCAACTTTTCCAACCACCTTGCAATTTGGCCCTCCGGTTCCTTGAACCGAAGGAGCCATTGCAAGGAGGAATGGTCAGTTCAAACCAAAAATTTACGCCCGTACAAGTACAGGTGGAAATGGCTCATAGCAGCCAGCATAGCCAATAGCTCTTTGCGAGTGACGCAATAATTTCGCTCGGGCCTTCTCATGGCCCGACTATAAAACGCGATCACTGTCTCCACGCCCTCCTGTGTCTGAGACAAAACTGCGCCCAATCCTTCCTGGCTTGCATCCGTGTCCAGGGTAAATGTCCAGTCACTAGTGGGGTAAGCTAGAACGGGTGCGGATGTCAAACACCCCTTCAATGCTAGGAAGGCCTCTTGGCACTCCCTTGTCCAATTAAATCTCATCCCCTTCTCCGTAAGCCGGTGAAGGGGCCGGGCCAACACTGCAAATTTAGCCACAAAACGCCGGTAGTAGGAGCAGAGTCCCAAAAATGCCCACACCTCCTTGATAGTACGTGGTGCGGGCCACTCCTCTACCGCTGTAATTTTGCCTGGGTCTGTTTTTGCCCTCTCGCGACCGATAACATGACTTAAATAGGCCACCTCCTTAGCAAACAAAGTGCACTTACTCGGACTCAGCTTCAACCCTGCCTGTCTGAGGCACCCAAACACCTGGTCCAAATTAGCTATTGCCTGGGGGAATGTTTTAGCATGTACCAGGACGTCATCCAGGTACACCAGGCATGACTGCCATGGCATGCCGCCCAGTACATGCTCCATCAATCGTTCAAAGGTGGCGGGGGCGTTACACAAACCAAACGGCATCACAGTGAACTGTTACAGCCCCTTACCTGTGGAAAATGCCGTTTTCTCCTTCCCTGCCCTATCCATCTCCACCTGCCAATACCCACTCTTGATGTCCAAAGTTGAGAACCAATTTGAGCCCGCAGCGGCATCGAGGGTATCGTCAATTCTTGGCAGGGGATATGAGTCTTTGAGTGTCACGTTGTTTAGCTGGCGATAGTCCATGCAGAAACGCGTGGTCCCATCTTTCTTTTTGACCAGCACAACAGGTGACATCCAAGGACTTCCCGAGGGCTCGATGATACCTGCATCGAGCTTTTTTTCTACCTGCTCATCAGCTTCCTCCCTCTTGCTCCAAGGGAGCCGTCGGGCGGGCTGACGAATAGGCCGGGCCTCACCGGTGTGGATCTGATGCTTCACCAGGCCCGTACGTCCAATATCCTTGGAGGACAAGGAGAAGATATCCAAATGGGATTCAATTAATTTATGTAAGGCCTCCCTCTGGGTATGCTCCAACTCTACACTACTTCGATTTACCATCTCGCAAATGGGATCGGGCCAATTCCTAATACTTTTTGAAGGTTCCCTCTGGGGCCGGCTCGGCTGGACGTTCTCGTCCTTCACTGGCGCGACTTCGTTAACTGGGGTGCAGCCGGTTATCTTCGTTGTGAAGATCACGATGTTCAGGAATCTTATCAATCACGATGTTCAGGAATCACGATATCCGGGAAGGCCTGGATAAAATGATCCAGCACCAGGCTTTCCTGGGAGGCCGCCGCCATGTCCGCGTATGCGATCCAAACTGCGCGGCGAATGTCATACGCAAGCTCCCCCGATGGTCTCCTGGGGCTTTCTTTTTCGCACCGCGAGCTGAGCTTTAACAAGCACGCTCTGCTGTTCAATGCCGAATCTATTAATTAAGGCCACTCGGAGGGCTGGCAGGGTGAGAGCACCCGGTGGTAAAGCTGTCAGCACCTCCGCGCCGCGCAATGCCCCCACAAGGTGTACTCCACCTTCGTCTGGATTGCAACCGTTTCCCCTACACACATGTTCGAACTGCGCCAGGTACGCCCTCAGATCACTCTTGCCGTCATACGACGCGAGTGGTACCTCATGGCCACCCGAAGACCGGACCCCGTGCGTCGCTCATTGCGTGGTTAGCGCGGGGCCGAACCGTTCGGGCCCCCACAGTACACTATTCCTGGGGGGCTCGTGTGTGTCCCCTGTCCCTCTTAAGACTACCCCTGTCGGTGTCGATGCTTGGGTCGCCTCGTCGCAACCCGCTACCCACTCCATACTCGCACACCCCGGCTCACCAACACCTCTCACACTCCCCATGGTCGGACATCCTTGCACACACTCTCTTTCCACACACTCCGGACCAGTCGCACACCTTACCATCGGCCTCTCACGAACGCCCGGGTCTATACCAACCCCCAAGCTCGCTGAACCTCCCCTCACACCATATACATTTCCGACCATATCGCCACTCACCTCGGCGCCTCTTCTTCTTCGCTCCTCCTCCGCCACCTGCAAACTCTTAATTTGGTTATTAAGCACGTCATCACGATGTGAGCACAGACCTTGTACCAATTCCATCACCTCCTTTATTTCGTTCTTAGTCTCCTTTCGTCTCTTTTTAATTTCACTCACCCCTTCTTCCACTTCCTCTAACTTTTGTTTCACCTCTTCTATCTCCCGGTGCGCCCCCACAATTTCTTATTTTAAGGCCACCTTGGTCGTCTCTATATGCTTCCTAACTTCTCGTTCTCTCGCCCCCAACGTCTCTACCACCTTGTCCAGCCTCTTTGTCAGCCCCTCGTGTACCGTCTGACATTCTTTCTGTGTCGCTATAAGTTCTTTCTTAATTTCTTTCTGTGCCGATTTCAGCCCCCCTATCACGGCTGTGTTCTTACCTACTTGCTCCCCTAACTCCTTTTGTCCCACTGTCAGCTGCTCTACTTCTCGCGTCAACTCCTCTATACCCTCCTGTAACCTAGCCGTACTCTTTCTCACCTCTTTCTCCATGCGCTCCTCACACTGCTTTACCTCGTCGCGTACCCCTCCGACCTCTTCGCTCACCCCGCGTCTTATTTTCTCCCCCATCTCTCCTATTTCCTTCTTAGATGCCGCCCTCATTTGTTCCAATTCATTCTTTTGGGCGTCCATTTTTCCTTCCAGCCCGTTCTTTACCTCCTCTATCTGATCCCCCATTCGTTTGATTTCCCGGGCGGATTGATCCCCCATTTCCCTCAATTTTCCCCCCATCTTATCTTCTAGCCCCGTTAACCCGTTCTTCACTCCTTCCATTTGGTTTTCCTGGGCGGCCATTCTGTTTTCCAACCCCGTTATCCCTTCGTTCATTTGGCTACTCACGTCCTCCAATTGGGCCCCTAATTTACTTTCTAACCCCCCAATTTTGCTGTCTAATCCCCCAATTTGGTTTCCTATTCGTTCCAATTGTTCTCCCACCTTGTCCATACTGTCGTTCTTTTTCTGCATTTCCGCCATGAATTGGGCCATGAAGGCTTGCATTTCAACCACCCCCATTTGTGCAGCGGGCGCGGCCCTCGTCGCCATGTGTGAGGCGCCGCCATTTTGTGTGCCTGCAACCCCCACTACCGCACTTTCTTCAATTTCCTCCTCCATCTCTCCCACTTCTTCCCTGAGGTCCTGGGTTGCCTCTAACTCCTCTGCTATTCCCCCCACAAGCATCCGATCGCCTTGGTTATCCATGGCACGATTTAATTTAGATCTTAATAAAAATTTCAGCCGCTCGAAATTTTGACCAGATTTTTCAGATATATTAAAATTTGGTTCGGGTCCAAATCCCGCTCCCAGACACCAATTGTTACGGATCTCGGTCGTCGGTGCTCCCATTATCGGGGGGGGGGGGGGGTTAATGTCCTTGTCTTGTTATCTGGCCGACCCGAGTCCTGGGGGTTATAACGTCCTTCCCGGCGTGGCGTTAGGTCGGGTTTGTTAGGCCTAGGGGTTCACTACTACCGAAGTACTAACGCCAGCCGGAAACTAGGGAATAACTCCCGCTCGAACCACGGATATGTTGGAAAATGTCCGCGATCCGAGCTATTAACAAAGAGACTAAACCCGATTCTGAGCGGTTTCCATCGTGCCACGTTTACCCAATGATAGAAAGGACGGACGCGATCGGATGGGGAGGAAACCAGAGTATAGGAAGAACAAAGATGGGTTTATTCACAAATGTACAGAAAGAAGAGGAAACGAAAGGGATGTACAAGACAGGAAGAGGAAGAGGCAGCACACAGGGCAGTCTTAACACAGTCGTATGCTTAATACCCCAGACAAACGTACACACTCACACGGGGATTTGTAGATGGTTGATGGCCAGGTAGAGGGTCCGGCGATGGGGTCCAGGCTCCAGTCGGCTCCATTCCAGCGGGCGAAACCCGGCAGGCAGCTCCGCGTATAGTGGAACGCGAGCGGACTGTTTATATAACGGGGGAGGCTAGGACGCTGCGTACGTAATTCGTGCACACTTGTGCCAAGTGCTCTCTCTCTCTCTCAAGTCCTCCTTTGATAAGGTGCGCTCTCCCAATTAGTTCTGTGATCAATGCCGTGCACACGCAAGTCCCGTGGTGAAGGTGAGCTCTCTCCTGCAGTAAGTCCGAGTCCCTCTGAGTCCGTCAAAGGGCTTTGCGTTCGTGCTTATATAATGCGCCACGCGATCACTCCGCGCTCCCCAAAGCCACGCCTGTCGGTGATGTTCCTTCAGCCCTGGTTGGCTGGTGGGGGCTTACCGGCCATGCCTTTGATGACTGGATGACGTGGCCACACCTTCTTCTCGGCGTTTCGCCCCCTTTCTCGGGCCTAACCGCATGGCTTATGGCGGTGCTTGAGCGAACGCTAAGGCAGCGAACGCTGCTGGCAGAGGCGCGTAATGGCGTCGCTTGGAGAGAGAGGTTGGCAAAAATGGACGGAATGGGCCTACTCTTATTTGATCGACGCAACGCAGATTCAACTATTGGAAACACGGCCTTATCTAAAACACATACTAATGAAATAACTGAGTTCCTATGGTGGCCTACGTGTTGCTTGTGGCCTAACTAGGGGTGCTACCTTTAGCCTTTTCATGATGAGATATTTACAAGAGTTTATATACAAGTGTGGGTTCTAAAACCACAACAATACAATCAAAATCTGGAATCTGATTTGAGGATCGGGTTTTGTTGACGAAATACGTATTGAAATCTGGAGTGAAATCTGACAAAATTGAACTCGTTAGCGATTCTTGGAACTACCTGAAAACTTTGACTATAACGCGCCCCTGTGCATAACGCGCACCCCCAACTTGGTCTTTTGTCCCGGTGTAAAAGTCTATAGACCTATATATAATACGCACCCCCATTTCAGCACTCTAATGAAAAAAAATATCGATGTAAAACATGTTATTACATCTGTCAAAAACGGCGAAGTCCATCTCAACCACGACTGTCGGCCACGATTTCGTAATAGTTGAACAGAGCGGCGCTAATGAAAGAATATCACGGCAGGTCAAGGAACTAAATTTATGACCGTCGTAAATCTTATCAATCACGATGTTCAGTTGTGATTGCGCAAAGTTTAAACATAGCAGCGCATATTAAATTTAAAACGGCGGTAGCAATTCAACAAAGCAACCCGGAGCCTATTGTCGGATGACAATCATGTGGTACGTCGGAGATTCTTTGCGCTCGGTTCTTGTCCGCGACACCTTCCGCTGCTACCGCATGTAGTCCATCAAGACAAAGCTCGTCACCGATATGACAGACCTCGCCATCATTCCTGGTGGAATGACAAAGATGCTGCAGCCACTCGACATCACCGTCGTCAAACCAGTTGAAGACGCGCTGCACCGCATTTGGAACATATGGCTGCTTGAAGGCCAGCACACCTTCACCATAGGTGGGCGCATGCATACACCGACGCTCCAAGACATTACAGAATGGATCGTCAAAGTCTGGAACGAGCTTGAGCCTGCCATCATCCAGAAGGGCTTCATCAAGTGCTCCATTTTGAACACAATGGACGGCAGCCAAGACGTTGCTCTCTGGATGGATGGCGACACCAACGCACCAGACGGCGACAAATCCGACTGCGATGAAAATGATGTTCACTTCCTGGACAATGACCTAGAAGGTGCAAATCTGGAGGAGCTTCTTCATCTCTTCAATGAGACAGACTTGTCTGATACTGAATTTAATGATTTTGAGTGAGAACTCCTGCTACGCCTACTTATGGTACTATGTACATAATTACAACTCACAAAATAATCAAACAATATTTTAAATTTCCAAATCCATTCATTACCGGTATAATTTTTTTCATTAGTAGAATCGGTGTGTACCCCGGCCGGTTTAGAATAGGTACACCGTATCCCTGCGCATCGTAAGAGGCGACCAAGGGTTGGTGTCAGGAAGGGCATCCGGCCATAAAAACATTGCCTCAAACAGGGAACCATGATTGTCATGGGGCCCGCAAGGCTAACCCCCGCTCCAGCGGGGAAAAATGGCCTTAAAACGATCATTATTCATTCATTCATTTCATTCAGTAGAATAACTTTCGAAGTTGCCAGACATTAAAATCAACACTGGTTTACTTACTTCATGATTGTGAACTTACAGATTATATATTCTTTATTAAACATTTAGTTATTTGTTGTTGTTGTTTCAGTATTGCCACTCCCGTTTTTGAAGACGTTCTCGACGATCGTTTCAATCTGAAAAATTTTTTACAAAATAATTTGACCTATGTATAATACGCACCTCAACTTTAAAAAGATTTTTGGGTAAAAAAAAAAAAGTGTGCCTTATAGTTGAAGTTTTACGGTAAGTGCATATCTTTCACTCGGCTTTCAGCAAGGCTGTCCTTCCTCCTTCTCCACATTGCCAAAGCATTAAACTTAACTTTTTCTACTGTTCCAACAATTATATTGAGTGAAGAAAATATTAAGGAATGTGCCCAAAGTGTAACTGAGTAAAATGAAAATAATTAATCAGTGGAAATTGAATCCAATGAAAATAATTAACCAGCAGGATCAACGGCAAGGCTTCTGCAGTTGCACCTGTGTACTCCGTGGGCAAATCTCCGAGTAAGAAGGGCAAGGTAAATAAAATTAGATATAATTAAAATAATGTGTTCCTCCTCCTGCTTTGCCTATAAAACCACCTTTTAGAGGCCATTTTTCCCCGCAAAGCGGGGGTTGGCCTTTTTCGGGGACCGTGGTTGTTGTTTTTTGGTCCCATTTTTGAAGCAATGTTTTACGGCCGGATGCCCTTCCTGCCGCCAACCCTTTTTGTCGCCTTTTTACGACAAACAGGGAATTACCAGTGAACTGGTACTCAATTTGCCGACCTCGGAAGGATGACAGGCTGAGTCACCCCCCTGGCGTTAATTCAGCGATCGACCGGGATTCGAACCCAGGATCCTAGGACCCTAAGCTGGCACCCTAGCCGCTAGCCCAGCACCAGGCTTTGCCTATAATCTATTGAATTTATTTCCTTCCTTTAAAAAGTAGAAAGTGCACTGATTGATGACCAAAGGTCTCTTTCGTTTACCTTTAAAGGTAAACCTTTGGTGCTTTGGGGTTGTTGTGTTGATAAACTTTAGATGTGTGCTTATGCTTTACCGCAACGCTACTTCGAACAGGTCATGACACCTCGGTGTGTGTGTGTGTGTGTGTGTGTGTGTGTGTGTGTGTGTGTGTGTGTGTGTGTGTGTGTGTGTGTGTGTGTGTGTTACCTGCCCTATATACATGTGTGTACATATGTCCTGATTGTAACAGGTATATACAGGGGGCTGCAAAAGTAGGTATACAGTAAGGATTATACCAGTATTATAATATTACCGTTCGCCGGATCTCACCCCTATGGACTTCTTTTTCTGGGGATGTGTAAAAGACAGGGTTTTCGCACGCAAGCCACGTTCTGTTGATGCCATGATTCAGTTCATACGGGAGGCTTGCCAGGAAATTGGGGCTGATAAAGACCTTTGTGCCAGAGTGTGCATGGGTGTCCACACTCGACTAGTGCAGTGTGTGAATGCCGGGGGCAAACAGTTTTAACATTTGAGGGATTAATATGTTTATTATTGATATGTTATTATTGATATGCTTGTATAATCAATAAAATAGGTTTTGTGCGCACGTTTTGTTTTTCATTACTGTATACCTACTTTTGCAGCCCCCTGTATATATATATATATATTGTTATAGATCGCGGCTAGATGTTATAGACCGAGCGGTTGGTGACCGCGACCTAACAAACTTACCCGATTCCACCCGAACGTTGACTAATCGCGCTACGCTAGATCAATTGAGGAAAGGACACACGGCTGGATTAAAATGACACGACACCAAGGGTTCAGTTCTCAAGACCTCCGGAGGAGGTTATATTAGGGCGGAAGGTCAGATTACAACTACAAGAGGGACAGCATAGAAAGGCAGGCACTTAGACACACTTATCTTATTCCCGACAGACCACAGATAAACAGGACAAAAACTGACTCACACGGGGATTGATGGCAAGGAAAGCGGGTATTCGATGGCCAGCACAAGGTGCACCTTGTGCTCAGGGACAGGATAGCGCGGCCCAAAAGATGCAGGAGGTCTCTCAGCGCTCGGAGGTAGTGACTTCTCTTTCTCCAAGCTGGGGGCGCATCTCTCGTCACGTCCGGTAAGTGGCCGCGTATATCCGGCGGGGAGTGACACGCCCTCGGCTCGTTAGCTCCGCCCCAGATGGAATCGGCCCGTTGCTTCTCATTGGGTGCGTGCGGGGGGGTTACCGGCTCCGCCCTTGACGAGGGGCTGACAAGGAGCCCCTTCGTGGTAACCCCGTCGGAGCGCATGGTCAATGGCGGCTAACCGAGCCGGTGTGAGGACGCACACTCCCCCGCGCCGCGCCGTTGTTGTAGTTGTTGTTGTAGTTGTTGTTGTAGTTGTTGTTTGGGGAAGAAGATGGGAGGAGGTATGGGAAGGTCCTAAACTCACTACTGGTGCCATATAATCACATTCTGGTGCAACGAAGAGTCAGAATTAATGGAAACGAGTCCTTAACTGACATAGACTAAGAATAACTAGCAAGATGTCCGAAAGTTGTCTACGTGAGATGCGGTGGACCTGGGCACGACATTTAATGGGGGAAAAAGGGGCAGGTCGGTTCTACAGAGTGTTATTTACAGGCAATGGGACTAGGGAATGGGGGATTGGGGATAGTTGGGGAGTATTGGGGAAATAGGGGAATATTTACAAGCGGATATTGAGGCCAAGTCCCATATCCGCAACATTGCACCCTTCTCTACCCTCGGGGCGTCCCGACCCGATAAATTTTTACCTATTTTAGTGTGGCACTCAGATGTAGTTCCCTCTACTATTAACTCTACCCTGAGTGCGACAGTTTTACAGATCTTCACAAATGAGTAAATATGTCCCCCTGCGACGTTGCACCCTTCTCCTCACAGAAACACACCCACAGGATAACCGAATCCGGAAAGAATTCGCAAACTAAACATACAGCCGGTAGGGAGCATTATTTACAAGACTACGCTGATATTTACACTACGATCCAGGACCTGTTTTTGGAGGAACACATGCAGATGTTATGCATAGAGAGAGAGCACGCATGCCAGCATCGATACACCAACCCACGAGTGCTCTGTGGCCTTACGGCCTTTAATAATGTGCAGAGCACCCCTTCCCAGCACCAAAAGCACCACCCCATCACACAGTCAGCACCATCCGGTGCACCAATAAAATGTTTAGTGATCATGGTGTGGTGTCGCAGCCGGCCGATGTTCTGCCGCTGGTCTTGCCTTCGTGTGGTGCACTTGGCCTTCGTACTTCTTTCAAAAATAAAGAAAGGCGCCAACCGCGTCCATTTCTGTATTGTGGCCTTCAGTGGTGTCAACTAAAAGTGGTTCACCTGTTTGGCATAGGTGCCACGTTGACCCATAGGTCCATCCACGGGTGGTGCTTGGCCGCAAAAGAACTGCGGTCCATTGTGGGTGGCCACCAACATTGCGGTCCATATGGTGTATCGATCCAGGCAGCAAGCAGCGAAAGTGCAGGCCCACAACTGCGTAGCCAGCACCTCTCTCTCCTCTCTCTCTACCCCAAAGCCAGATCCTCGGAGGTGGGAGACAAAAGAAGCGGACAAGTGAGTAAGGTGGTAAGGGCGCAAAAGTGCACGCAATGCAAGGTAATGCACACTGGGGGCACATGGGAACCAGGTGAGACAGGTACGTTCCTACCGTACGCCCCCCCCCCCACCAGGTAACCTACATGGCCCCTCCCTTACCCCTTACTGTATCCACAAAACACAACACTACCCATAAACATCTACTTTACAAATCAACAAACATCCCTACTGTCTTCCCCGTTCCTCCCATAAACCAAATTCGTCTTCTCTCCCTCCTAACCAATCAAATTTGCCATCTTCAACTCCCATCAAAATTTGCCATCTCCAACTCAACATCAAAATTTGCCATTACCAATTCATCATCAGTCCCTCCTAGGGAGGGAGAGATGGAATCACCCCAATGTCTCATCCACGTCGTGATGCGTCTCACAAATCCAACAGCAGTCCTTACTTCCTGCAACACAAAACAAAGAAAACACAGGTGTGGAGTCATCATCATCACCACAGGTAAGTGGCTGCGTATGGTGCGACAGGTTCATCAATCCTAACTATTTCCTAAATGACTTTAACAACTTTACACTACCCGGGGTCTTTCTCCGGCCAAACCATTGGCCCTCTTACACTATGGGTTCTAAAAACCAATTCCCATTGGCCAAACTGTGGTGCTTTTCAATTTGGGGTCTCACTCCCCCGATTCATCTCCCGGTGCCCTCGCACAATTTCTGGGCTGTGGCGTGTACCTCTCCCAGCGGGTCTACCCACCTGCACACCTCCACCACTGCAGTTGCCTCCGAGCTTACCTGCTCCTTACCCTAACCTAACTACCTGGGGAAGGCCCTCTGGCGCTCTCCCCACTCGGTGCCCTCTCTGGCACTGGGCTACCCGGGTCCGTCCTCCGGATCCTCGGGCCCCATCCACAACTCTACCGGCTCCCAGAGCCCACCTGCGGCCTCACCTGGCCGACATCCTCACAGTGGTGGAGTGCCCAACCAACTACACACACTAACAGGCTACACGCCCAGCCATTTCCACAACACTAATGCACCCATCCACAATACCATTCTGCAACCGCACCACAAATGCCAATATCCAACCACAATTTACCTGTACCCTCTACCTAACACTTACACTACCCGCCCCGGGTACTCGTGAAAGGGGTCCAGTCTTCCCCCATCCACACCTTCGCACCATGCACACCACTCCGTACCACTTACTCCAACTACTCCACACACCTGCACTTGCACACCTGTGCTCTCACACCTGGTGCCACCTGCACCCTTCTCTCCCCAAGCGCATTCGCGCTGATCCACACACTCACTACTCACACACTGCTCCACACACCTGTCCAGTTGCACACCTGTGCAATCACACCTGTTCAATTCTCACACACACGGCATCATCTCAGCTAACTACTCCCTTCTGAAACTTGCGCTTCCCAGTCGTCCCTTTAAACTATTGCGCTCCCACGTCATTATCATCCATACTAATCTACCTGCGTCCCCACTACAGGTATCAGTCACTAACTAACCTTAACGTCACCTAATGTCATCTTCGCTAGATCCCTACCAATATAACCTAACCCACCCGGGCTAGTTTTCACTGCCATACACCCCATAAGCTATAGCTCCTTTGCCCCACATGGGAAGGGTGGCAGGGATGCCACCCTTACCCACCGGGCCCATCGCTCACTACCAATTTTGCACATCAAATTTCAACAATTCAAAAATTTGCCAATCACTGCCCATCATCTGCCAATCACTACTGCCAATCCTTTGCCAATCATCAAATTTTGTTTTTCTCTAATTTCGGGGCCAAAACACTAACCTCATCACCCAGTCTACTCACTAATGCCTCTCGGTGCGCCAATCCCCGTCCAAAGCCCGGCTTCGTAAAGCCAAGCCATGAATGCGGGTTGTTCTGTGCCAGCGGCTGGATACGTCCCGCATTCGGTGCAGGGAAGGAGGTTTACCCGGGCCGAGATCCCACGCACCATCTCGGCACGGAGCCATCCCATGGCTCGATCTCGACCTGCCGGAATGCCTCAACAAAAAGTGGTCGCCATGACGACCCTTTCTATCGGGCTGCCCGCTCCGCCTAGTGGAGCACGGACGCGGCCGTTCCACGCGAGGCCCAGCACGCACCGAGGGCCCGCTTCGGCTAAAAGTCGACCTAACCTCTAACCTGGTTACCGTCGATGCTTCACCTGGATTCTTACACCCCGCAGCCCGTTCCTTGCTCACACATCCAGCCGTCTCCATGCTCCTCGTCGTACCTTTCCTTACACACCCAGGTACTCTCATTCCACTCACAGACTTGGTCACACACCTGACCACCGAACACCTTGGCACACATTCGTTGGTCGCACACCTCACCAACACACCTCTTCGCGCCCCCTCCTCGGTCACCTCCTCTGTGACAATCACAGGTGTGCCCTCACTCGCACATCCTACCACGTGCCTCACTACCAATTCCAGCGTGCATTCCCACTCACGCTCTACCATTCCAGGTGTGCATCCTTCCATCCCAGGTGTTCATCCTCGCTCACCTGTCACAACCAACTCACTCTCCTTGTCACTCTCACTACTCTCACCTCCATTCTTGACAGCGCACTCACCCTTACTCTTGACAGCGCACTCTTTCCTCATGCACCTGTCCGTCACACACCTTTCTCGCGCACACTCTCCCGTTACACCCTCTGTAACACTCACCACAGGTGTGCATTCTTCCTTGCCTTTGACAGCGCACTCTTTCCCCATGCACCTGTCCGTCACACACCTTTCTCGCGCACACTCTCCCGTCACACCCTCTGTAACACTTACCACACCGCGCTTCCATGTGCCCCCTCGCACACGCGCTACGACCGACTCACTCTCGCCAGCACCCTCACTCCTTGGCACGCACTTTTTCCTCACACACCCCAGAGTTGGACTTTCTCGCACACCTCCTTTTTCGCACACCAGACCTGTCGCACTCTTCACCAACGGCCTCTCACGAACACCCGGGTCCATCTCGACCCCCAAGCTTATTAAATCCCCTGGCGCATCATACGCACGACCATATTGGTCACCACTTACACCGGGTCCTCTTCCTCTTCGCTTCCCCTCCATCACCTGCGAATCCCTCATCCGGTTAATGAGCACATCATCACGATCCAAACACAGACTTTGGACCAATTCTTTTACTTCCTCTTTTATCTCTTTGTTATCCCCTCTCCGTCGCTTCTTAATTTCGCTCACCCCTTCTTCCACTTCTTCTAATTTCTGCTTCACCTCTTTTATTCCCCGGTACGTCTCCTCAAGCTCGTCCTCCAAGGCTACCTTGACCGTTTCCATGTGCGTCCTCACCTGCCGGTCCTTCGTCTCCATTACCTCTATCACCTCGTCCAACCTCGTTGTCAGTCCCTCACGTACCATCTGACATTCCCTCTTCGTCGCTATCAAGTCATCTTTTAGTTCTTTCTGTGTCGCTTTCAACCCTCCTAATACCGCAGTGTTCCTTTGAACCTGCTCCGTTACTTCTTTTTGTCCCTCCGTCAGCTGTTCCACCTCCTGCGTCAGGTCCTCTATGCCCCCTTGTAACTTTACAGTCCCCTTTCTCACCTCCTTCTCCATGTGCTCCTTACAGTGCCTCACCTCCTCGCGCACTCCTCCGACCTCCTCACTCACTCCTCTTCTGATCTCCTCTCCCATCACTTGCATCTCCTGCCCAGATGCCACCCTCATCTGCTCCATTTCCTCCCTGTGAGCATCCAGTTTGGTTTCTACCCCCATTCTGACCCCCTCTATCTGCTGCCCCATTTGTTTAACTTCCCTTTCCGCTTGGTCCCTCATGTCCCTCAATTTGCCTTCCATGGTGCTTTCTAACCCCTCTAACCCTTTTTGCATCCCTTCCATTTGATTCTCTTGAGCGGCCATTCTGTTTTCTACCCCCATTAACCCCTCCTGTATTTCCCCTAATCTATTGTCTAATTTCCCAAATTTCTCGTCTAATCCCTTAAAATTATTGTCTAACCCCTCACCGGTACCCCTCGCTTCGTCCCTCATTACCCCCATTTCGTTTCCCATTACCCCCAATTGCTCATTCTGAGCCTCCATCCGGTTCCCCATTACCCCCATTTGGCCCTCCAATCGCTCACTATCAGTCCTCATTTGCTCACTCTGAGCATCCATCCGGCTCCCCAAACCTCCAATTTGGTCTCCCATTTGTTCCATAAAGGCCCTCATTTGCAGGAGGAAAAGGTTCGAATCCACCAGGGGCGCTGCCACGGTCGCGGGCGCGGTCGCCGTGACCAGCGAGGCGCCATTTTGTGCATCTGCTACCCTCGCTGCTTCGCTCTCCTCGCGTCCCTCAATTTGGTCCTGGACCGACCCTGCCTCACTCTCCTCTACCGGAACCCAGCTGTCTTGATCCGCCATAGCGCGACTTTCAAAATTCGGGTTTTTATTTCCGTAAAACAAATCAAATTTCGCCGTTATAATTTCGAGCGCGGAAAAAACGCGCTCCGGATCGAATTCTACCTCCCAAAGTTTGGGCCTAACAAATTTAGTCCCAGGTCCGAATCCCACTCCTGACACCAATTGTTATAGATCGCGGCTAGATGTTATAGACCGAGCGGTTGGTGACCGCGACCTAACAAACTTACCCGATTCCACCCGAACGTTGACTAATCGCGCTACGCTAGATCAATTGAGGAAAGGACACACGGCTGGATTAAAATGACACGACACCAAGGGTTCAGTTCTCAAGACCTCCGGAGGAGGTTATATTAGGGCGGAAGGTCAGATTACAACTACAAGAGGGACAGCATAGAAAGGCAGGCACTTAGACACACTTATCTTATTCCCGACAGACCACAGATAAACAGGACAAAAACTGACTCACACGGGGATTGATGGCAAGGAAAGCGGGTATTCGATGGCCAGCACAAGGTGCACCTTGTGCTCAGGGACAGGATAGCGCGGCCCAAAAGATGCAGGAGGTCTCTCAGCGCTCGGAGGTCGTGACTTCTCTTTCTCCAAGCTGGGGGCGCATCTCTCGTCACGTCCGGTAAGTGGCCGCGTATATCCGGCGGGGAGTGACACGCCCTCGGCTCGTTAGCTCCGCCCCAGATGGAATCGGCCCGTTGCTTCTCATTGGGTGCGTGCGGGGGGGTTACCGGCTCCGCCCTTGACGAGGGGCTGACAAGGAGCCCCTTCGTGGTAACCCCGTCGGAGCGCATGGTCAATGGCGGCTAACCGAGCCGGTGTGAGGACGCACACTCCCCCGTGCCGCGCCGTTGTTGTAGTTGTTGTTGTAGTTGTTGTTTGGGGAAGAAGATGGGAGGAGGTATGGGAAGGTCCTAAACTCACTACTGGTGCCATATAATCACATTCTGGTGCAACGAAGAGTCAGAATTAATGGAAACGAGTCCTTAACTGACATAGACTAAGAATAACTAGCAAGATGTCCGAAAGTTGTCTACGTGAGATGCGGTGGACCTGGGCACGACATTTAATGGGGGAAAAAGGGGAAGGTCGGTTCTACAGAGTGTTATTTACAGGCAATGGGACTAGGGAATGGGGAATGGGGGATTGGGGATAGTTGGGGAGTATTGGGGAAATAGGGGAATATTTACAAGCGGATATTGAGGCCAAGTCCCATATCCGCAACAATATATATATATATATATATATATATATATATATATATATATATATATATATATATATATATATATATATATATATATATATTATATTATAATATAATTGGGCAAGGCTTCAATTGTGTAAAGCTATGGCCTCTGCTGGCTGAACAGTTTTCTTGCTATTATCTGCTATGACAGAGATCCATTTTTGCATGGTACGGATTGTGTAAAGCCAAATGAATTTGGACTGATGGGCAGTTTTTCTTTGGTGAAGGTCGGAAGAATCCATCTTTTGTAATCCATCTAATATTCCCATAGTTGCCAACACTGAGAATAAAAAGAAGTAGGATGGAAAGAATCTGTGTTGCGAGGAGAGTGAAGCAACCAAGAGGGACCTGTAATGGGATTCCCATCCCTCCTCCTTGCCCTCCCTGCTTCCAGGGTAGGGACATTTTGTAATTTTAATGCTAAATTTGTACATTCGTAGACAGACATTCGAAATTACTATGGTAACTTTTTTTCTGCAAAATTAAAGCAGAATAATCAACACTGAAATTTCCTGATGAATTTAAGTTTGTTTTTGTTTTTACCTACGCCACCAAAGGTGGATGGAGGTTATGTTTTCACCCCTGTCTGTCTGTTTGTTACTTGCAAAATCGAAGATTTTTCAAGTATATTGGTCGGTTGCGTTTGTTATTCTGTCTTTGTTTGTTTGTCACCGGCCTACAGGTCCGTGGGCTTCCGGTCCCTCGGGCGACGAGGCTTACTTCGATCTCTCCACGGCGTCGAAGTTTGAGTGTTTTCCCATTCGTGTCTTTGTCGGGTTTCCGCTGGTTGTTTTGTTGTGTGTGTGTTGTTGTGTGTTTCTGTTTAGTTTTGGTTTTGTGGTTGTTGCGGATTTGTGTGTGATTGGTCGTTTTTTATTCGCGCGTCATGCGCGGCCTGGTCTTTCTGGGCTCCCTTCCCCCCGTCGGTGTTTTGTGAGTGTAAGTTCTTTCCTTCATAGTATTTTCTTGTTTCTTTGATTTTCTTTTCTCCCCCCTTGACCTCTCGCAGGCATCTTACCCTTTGTCCGGCGTTTTTAAAAACAGGACAAACGGATAGACAAAGAATTCTATATTGATTATTTCTCTCCTCCCGGACACGTGCTTGTTCGCTCTCCTCCTCGTCTCGACTTGTGCCCCGCCCCCTGTATCTCGTTTTTCTTCCGCCTCTGCTCCTTCTTTCTCAAATCCACGTTCTCGCTTGGAGACTTTTCCCAGATTGTTTTTCATGGTTTTCATGGTTCTGTTTGGATATTGTTGGAATATGTTTAAACTGCAGCCGTGATGCTGATGCCGCCCCCCCCCCCCCCCCCCCAGAATTTCCATGTTTTAAACGTTTCCCAGTGTGTACCCTGGTTAGAATAGGTACACCGTATCCCTGCGTGTCGTAAGAGACGACTAAGAGGGTTGGCGTCAGGAAGGGCATCCGGCCATAAAAACATTGCCTCAAAAAGAGAACCATGACAATTACAAGTACATATGGGCAGGGTGCAGCCCGAACTGGAGATCGGCTTCTGAGGTTTGGGACATGGAATGTAGGGACAATGATAGAGAGATCACGAGAAGTGGTGGAAGTATTGGTCAGAAGAAGAGTGGACATATGTTGTGTGTAGGAGACGAGATGGAAGGGAAGTGGTGTGAGAATGGTGAAGGGTAGGCAGGGACAGAAATACAAGTTTGTGTGGCAAGGGTGCCTGGAGGGCGTGAATGGTGTTGGTGTCCTGTTTTCTGAGGAGTTTGTAGACAGTGTGACTAGAGTGAGTGATAGGTTGATGATGGTGAAAATGATGATTGGAAAGCTCTTGGTGAACGTCATCTTGGGATATGCTCCGCAGGTTGGTCGGAGCGATGAAGAGAAGGACAAGTTCTGGTGTGCGATAGAGAAGCTGATGGAAAACGTGAAAGATGAGGAAGTTGTTGTGGTAGGAGGAGACCTGAATGGACATGTGGGAAGGAGTATGGATGGTTTTGAGGGAGTTCATGGGGGTTACGGATATGGTGTGAGAAATGGAGAAGGTGAAAGGATTTTGGAGTTTGCTGATGGAGCTGATTTGTAATACTCAGTTCCAGAAAGAGGATAATAAGCTTGTTACATACACGTCAGGTGGGTCGACGACAACCGTTGACTACCTGATGGTGCGTAGGCGAGATAGGGGGCACCTCCGGGACACAAAGGTGATCCCGGGGGAGGAGGCTGTTTCACAGCACCACTTGGTTGTCTGACATAAGGGTGAAAGGTGCGAGGAGAGCTCTGCGGGTGAAGTACCAACCGAGAATGAAGGTGTGGAGGTTGAAAGAGGTGACAGTAAGGGAGGCATTAAAAGAGAGGCTGAGTAGGGTAGAGGATGATGTGGTTGAGCTTGAAAGTGGTTGGATGTCAATGAAAGCTAGTCTGTTGGGAGCCGTTGGTGAGGTATGTGGATGGACAAAAGGACCACCGAGGCACTCGGAAACATGGTGGTGGGATGATGAAGTTGGAAAGAGGATTGACGAGAAGAGGAAGAAGTTCAAGGAGTGGCAGAAGGCGAAGGGTACGGGAGCAGAAACAGCAGAGCATGAAAGTTATAAGGCAGCCAGGAAGGCTGCAAAGAAAGAGGTAGCAAAGGCGCAGGAGGCATGTAGGAAAATGTTCGGAGAACGCTTGGATTCGGAAGAGGGTCAGAAAGTAGTATTCAGGATTGCAAAGCAGATAGCGAAAGAGAGGTGTGATGTGATGGGGGTTAGTTGCTTGAAGGATGAAGTGGGACAAATCGTTGTCAACCCAGATGGAATTAAAGGAAGAGGGAAAAGATATATGGAAATGCTGTTGAATACAGAGAATGAATGGGATGGCAACATCGAGAGTAACCCAGTTTTAGGACCGGCAGAGAAGATAACTGAGAAGGAAGTTGAGGAAGCGATAAAAGCAATGAAGAGTGGAAAAGCGGGAGGGCCGACGGGAGTTGTGGGAGATATGTTGAAGGCAGCAGGAAGTTGGGGTGTGAAGAGTGCATATCTTTGTGTGCATATCTTTCATACCGGTATTGAAAATCGTGTTAATTCGTGTCGTGTCTTGAGGCCTTGTACAGTGTGCACTGTACAACCTTGAGGCTTTGTTTTTCTCTCAGCGGTCCGTCGTTTGTGATCCAATAACTTTCGTTCTCTGTATTCCCAGTCTTTTCACCCATAGCCTACTTCCTTGTGTAAATCTCAACTCAAAAAAAAAAAAAAAAAAAAAAATCATTTCCTTCTCTGTTCTCATTCGTTTATTCATTCTTATTCGTTCGTTCGTTCTTCGACCATGTGTTTCTCCCCCATTTCCCCAGATAGTTTTCACTCATTAACCTTCAATGTTTACACTTTCCCCTCAAGTTATGTATTCCGTCATATTTTATAACACCTTTTTCTTCTTCTTCTTTAAAAGGCTGCTTTCGACTTGCTCACCAAATCAATTCATCCCAAAAAAAATATCCATCTCCTATAGTGCCTTTTTTCTACATTCCCTAAACTCTCCTTTACTCCATCCTCCATCCAGCGTCCTTAAACGTATTTTTAACTCGAAGGTCACAAGAAACTCATTTTGCAATAAATGTTCGTTTCCCATAAATCGTACACTTTCAAAAATCCAATCTCACCCCTCCCCTCCAAATCTTCCCCATAACCCCTCCCCTCCAAATCTTCCCCATCACCCCTCCCCTCCAAATCTTCCCCATCACCCATCCCTTTCAAATCTCCCCCCTTGCCCCCTCCCTCCTAAACTACCCCCTCACCCCTCCCCGCCAAGACGCACCCTCGCCCCTCCCCTCCTAGACTCCTGCCTCACCCCTCCCCTCCAAATATCCCCCATATCCCATCCCTTTCAAATCCCTCCCCTTGTCCCTTCCCTCCCAAACTCCCCCCTCACCCCTCCCCTTCAAATCTCCCCACCCTCATTGCTTCTCAATTTCCCCCCTCTCACTCCCCCTCCTCAAAGCGTCCTCCCCGCTTCTTCCCCCTTCAAACTCTCACCTCCATCTCCCCCAACCTTCTGCCTCGCTCTTCCCCCTCCTCAAATAACACCTCATTGTGGCTCACCCAATCACCATCAAACCTTTTGTCCGCCCCATCCTTCCCTTTCTCCGAGCTATTCTGAAATCTCTGACACACCTTCAACAGCTCTCCCTACCTCTTCCACCTCTTCCACATCTTACCATACCCCTCCTCCCCCCTGTTCTGTATCTGATGCTCCCCCTTCCTCTTCATTAACGGTATGGACCTCAAACATCCGGGGCCTTCGTTCAAACTTAACTGATCTCTCCATACAGGTTGCTTCTGTCAAACCAGACGTGATCTGCTTAACAGAAACTTTCCTCCTTTATGATGTCTCTGATTCCATAGTATCTCTCCCGGGCTACTCCCTCCTCCGGTATGATAGACCTGAGCCTCGTCCTGGAGGCGGGGTTGCTATCTTTATCAAAAACTCTCTTCCTCACTCGCCCTGCACTGCACTCTCTCCACCTCACCCCCAGGAATACCTCTGGCTACGGCTTCCCCTTCGCTCCCACCTCTTGTTCATATGTGTGTTGTACCGTCCACCAAACAGTGATGACTCCATCTACATCTCGCTGTCTGATGATATGGACCAACTTCTATCTACTCATCCCAACTCTCTCTTCCTCATATGTGGTGATTTCAACTGTCATCATGCCAGTTGGCTGGGTGTGGGTACCTCTCTCACCAGCCATGGCTCCTCAGCAAAGGACTTCTGCGACTCACTGGGACTGACACAATCTGTCAATTTCCCGACCCGGATCTCAGTCAACGGAACATCTTCTCTTCTGGACTTGGTTATGACTAACTTCCCTGAAAATGTCTGCTGCTCTTCTGCTCCGATCGGATCATCTGATCATGTCCTTGTTAAAGTGGACATCTCTCTGACCATCCTCAGGGAGCCTGCTCAGCATCGACGAGTCTGGCATTTCACTCAGGCCAACTGGCATGGTCTTCAAGCAGCCATCAATCATCTGGACTGGTCTCCCATCTCTACCACCTCTGACATCAACTCATCCTGGGAATTCTTCCAAAGTAAATTGCTCTCTCTCATGCACAGATTTATCCCATCTCGTCTTCAGTTGTCATACCCTTCCTCCCGTCCATGGTACACGGAATCTTGTGGTGAGGCTGTTGCCCAGAAACAACTTGCCTTCGTCTCCTGGAAAGCAAATCCAACGGAAGGAAATCTCATTTCCTTTCACAAAGCCCGAAACAAGTGTGTGTCCACCCTCAGGAGAGCCAGGAAACAATATCTCTCCGTTCTCAAGACCGAACTCTCTTATCTGTCTCCCTCTTCCAAATCCTGGTGGCGTCTGGTCAAATCCGTTTCTGGTGTTTGTTCCCCCTCCATCCCCTCCCTTACCTCAAACGGCTACACAGCTGACTCCGCACGTGAAAAAGCTGAATGCCTCAACTCTGTGTTTGCCTCTAAATCTTGTGTCCCAAACCCATCCCTCTCTGTACCCACCATACCCAGTCGTACCCTGCTGCTCCTGGACTCCGTGTCCTTTCCTCCTGACAAGGTGGAAAAGTTTCTGTCAACCCTCGACTCTGATTCTGCAACTGGACCCGACGGCATCAGCCCACGGGTCCTAAAATCCTGCTCTGCTGCTCTATCTCACCCTCTCTCTGTTCTCTTCACCCTCTCTTTTGCTCAAGGTCAACTGCCATCTGCTTGGAAATCAGCCAACATCACCGCTTTGCACAAAAAAGGTGCAAAAACAGATCCTAGCAACTACAGACCAATCAGCCTTCTCCCAATTATCAGCAAAGTCATGGAATCCATCATTGCTTCGGATATGAAATCTTTCCTCTTCTCCAATGGCTTGATCTCTGATCATCAATTTGGTTTCAGACCAGGTCACTCTACTCTGGACATGCTGCTTCTGCTGTCTCAACAATGGATGGAGGTCCTCAATGCCAAACAGGAAATTAGAGCTGTCTCCCTCGACATATCACGTGCCTTCGACACGGTCTGGCACCCCGCTCTGCTCACCAAACTCTCCTCCTTTGGTATCCATGGAAATCTCCACGCATGGCTGGCGGACATCCTCTCTAGTCGTCGTCAACGTGTGGCCCTGAATGGGTTTCTCTCATCTCCTCTTCCTGTTCAGGCTGGAGTTCCCCAAGGCAGTGTTCTGGGCCCCGTGCTTTTTCTGGTCTTCATCAATGATCTCTCTGACTCTCTCGAAAATCCTCTCTATCTCTTTGCTGATGACTCCACTCTCTGCCGCTCCATTCCTCTTCCCTCAGATCGGCAGTCTGCTGCCTCCTCACTCTCTGAAGACCTGGACAAAATCACAGACTGGTCAAACAAGTGGAACATGTCTTTCAATCCTGACAAATCTCACACTCTTACTATGTCTCTCCGAAAAGATCGACTGGACAACCCTCCCATCTACTTTCTCAACAATCCTCTCCAAGAAGTTCTGTCGCTCAAGATTTTGGGTCTCACTATCTGCCATGATCTTTCTTGGGAAAACCACATTTCCAAGCTGGCCTCCAAAGCCAGTCGCCGACTGGGCATCCTCCGTCGTGCGAAGTCCTTCCTCGGCACACCTGAGCTCCTCACCACATACAAGGCTTTCATCCGCAGCTCAATGGAATACTGTTCTCCCCTATGGGCCGGTGCTCCTGCCTCACACCTAGCTCGGCTTCACGCTGTTGAAACCAAAGCTTTCAGAATTATTGGAATCTCCCGCGATGAAGCTATCTCTGAGGGCCTTTCACTCACTCACCGCAGGCAGGTAGGTGGTCTTTCTGTCTTCTACCGACTCCTCTCCGGCCTTGCACCCCCAGCTCTCTCTGTGCTCTGTCCCCCAAATATTCCTACAAGTCGCACAAGATCTGCCAGCAACCCTCTGATGGTTAAACTGCCGAAATCTCGGCTCTCTGCTCACCTTCACTCTTTCATTCCTCTTTTCTGCTGCCTCTGGAACAAACTCCCTCACTCCCTTCAATCCCACTCCTCCCTCCAGGTCTTTAAAACAGCTGTTCACCACCATCTCTTATCTTCCCCCATCCAAAACCTTGATCTTTTCTACCCCCGCTAATTCACCCCAGATCCACCTTGTTTGAAATTCCAACTTCTTTCCTGGAAGTCCTGGCAGTGTCCATATGTTTTATACCTCTCCCACCGCCCCCTTCCCATGCCCCCCCCCCCCAAAGCGCTCGCCCTCTCTCAGATCTCTCGATGTCTCGGTCCCTGCTCTCAAATGTTGTGTTTGTGTCCTTCCCTCTCTCTCCCCATCTTGTCTACCGCTCCCGATGTTATATGTTTTATGTGTCGGTTTGTCTTTCTGTGTGATTAATGTTCGCTCTTTCACGAGCTTCGATCTTGTATACAAAAAAAAAAAAAAAAAAAAAAGAATGACAGAGATCTGTAATCTGGTGGTGAAAGAAGGCCGCATTCCAGTGGATTGGGAACTGAGTACCCTCGTCCCTCTATACAAGGGGAAAGGTGACCCTCTGGAGTGTGGCTCGTACCGAGCGATAAAGTTATTGGAGCATGGAATGAAGGTATTGGAAAGGGTGTTGGAGAGGAGGATAAGGAAGAAAGTGAAGATCGACGAAATGCAGTTTGGATTTATGCCAGGAAGAGGAATGACAGACGCGTTTTTCATTGTGAGGCAGTTGCAGGAGAAGTACATGGAGAAGAGGAAGAATTTGTTTCTTGGGTTTGTTGATCTGGAGAAAGCATTCGATAGGGTTCCACGCAAAGTATTGACATGGGCATTGAGGAAGTTAGGAGTGGAGGAATGGTTGATCAGAGTAGTGATGGCAATGTACAAAAGAGCGCGCACAGCTGTAAGGACGAAGGACGGGAACAGTGGTGAGTTTGAGATGAAGGTGGGAGTGCATCAGGGGTCGGTACAAAGTCCACTACTATTTGTAGCTGTGATGGAGGTGCTGGCTCAGAACGTAAAGGAGGGTTTACCGTGGGAGTTGTATGCAGATGATCTGGTGTTCATTGCAGAAAGTATGGATGGACTGAAGGAAAAGATGAACAAGTGGAAGGAATGTATGGAGACAAAAGGTCTGAAGGTGAATATCAGAAAGACGAAGGTGATGGCAAGTGTTAAAGCATGTGGTGAGGTGGAAAGAACTGGGAAGTGGCCGTGTGCTGTGTGCAGGAAGGGTGTCGGAGTGAACTCCATTCAATGTACAATGTGCGCTGAGTGGGTTCATCAAAAATGTAGTGGTCTGAGAGGGTCATTTACCAGTGTGGCAGCTACATTCAAATGTAAGGTGTGCACAGAGGGAGCTGCAGATGGAGGAAATGTTGAGTTGGATCTTGGAGATGGAGTGAAGCTGGAAGGTGTGAAAACATTTTGCTACCTCGGAGACATGCTGAATGGAAAAGGTGGATCAGACTCGGCAACGGTTGCTCGAGTGAGATGTGCATGGAAGAAGTTTCGGGAACTGAGTGGCGTGCTGATGAGGAGGGGAGTGTCGCTGAAGCTGAAGGGAAAGGTGTATGCTGCATGTGTGAGAAGTGTTATGATTTATGGGAGCGAGACATGGGTAATGAACGTAGAGCAGCAACGAAGGCTGGGAAGGGTGGAAATGCGAATGGTTCGATGGATGTGCGGAGTATCGTTGAGAAAGAGGAAGACAAATGATGAATTGCGAAAGATGATGGGAATAGAGCCTGTGATTGATGCTGTGAAGAGGAACAGGTTGAGATGGTTTGGTCATGTTTTGAGGAAGGATGAAAGTGACTGGTTGAGAAGAGTGATGGAAATTAATGTAGAAGGAAGTAGAGGACGGGGAAGACCGAGAAAGACTTGGCTAAAGATGGTGGAAGACGAAATGCGGGCAATGCGGGCAAGAAGAAATGCGGACAAGGAGAGTTGCAGAAAGTAGGGCAAAATGGAGAAGATTGTCATGGGGACCGCAAGGCTAACCCCCGCTCTAGCAGGGAAAATGGCCTTAAAATGCATGTTGTTGTGTGTTGTCTACATGTCACAATTCTAAACCGATCGTCACGGAACTTCACCAAATTGTAGAGGTCGTCCCAGTTGAGAAGCTGTTACGTGCCTCCCCGACCCCCTGGTCACGGTGTAACTCCGAGCCCCGAGAGGAGTCACGGCAGAAAAATGTGTTATTCTGTATGTCAAAGATCAATGGAGAAGCCACCCCGAATTGTTGCTCACAAACAAATATTGTATTAAGATCACACAAGAATAAAAGTACAACAATAATAGTAATCAAAAGTACAATCAATATGTCCTATGATGGTACCATCAGTTTTGTGATATATAACTCACTGTGCTCCAAGTGAGTGAAACAAGAACATCCCCAATGTCTCTTATTCCCGGCTTCAAGCCCAAAGTTGATTCGCTCCAGCGATCGCCAGAATGATGTCCAATCAAGACCAGAATCCCGTGCGGACGGCAAGTACAGTCACACAGCCCAAAGCTGCACAAAGGCGCACTCAAGGTGACTTGGAAATCACACCCTTGGGTATGGACTTTCACGGCTCACAGTCGGCGAACCACAAATTAATCTTCAAAAGCCACGGTGCACACACACACACCAGATACGTCTGAAAGCGGTGAAAACGGCTGACGAAGCAAAGAAACCTTGCTCGACGCGCGAAGCGCGTGAGTCAAAATGTCCGACGACCGGTGCTTGAGACGTAATGGCCTGACGATAATTCTCCTCGGAATCCACCGCCAAAAACCTGACACGCAGGTTTATCGGTCACAGCGATGACAACTCTGTTGCAGGAATCCCTCTCCTGGGAACCCAAAAGTTCTCTCTTGACTCTTGCTCGCCAACGTTCACTCCAGACCGCAAGTAGCTCGGCTCCTTCTTGTCCAACTCACTCGCTCCACCATTCCTTTTTTCCCTCTTCTTCCTCTTCATCGTCCGGTTCCCGATCCGGTTTCCTGTTTCTTTTAACATTAACTTTTTTTACCTTTTGCAAACAGTTCATGAACAATAAACCTTTTGAAAACAATAATAATACATGGAATCATAAATATTTACAGTGGATGCAAACCACCACAATGGAAGTGACGAATCCGTAACACTTCCCCCCCTCAAGAAAGAAAGTTTGAGCATAGTGAAAACTTTCTTTGTAGGCAAAACTCTCCCAACAAACAAAAGTAAACTCACACCCAAATCATCAATTCCCGTGAGCAACGATAATCAATATTTCCCAAAAAATAAAGCAACAAAACTTCAAACAACCTACAGAGATTTCCAAAGTTAATTCACTCTGGACAAAGCATCAGCAACGACATTGTCCCTGCCCTTTACATGCTCAATTTCCAAGTTGAACTCCTGCAAAGCCAAACTCCATCTCATCAACCTCTGATTTTTATTTTTCATTTTTTGAATGAAGGTTAAGGGGTTGTGATCACAAATCCAAAGTCAAGCAAATCGATAGCACTTTTTTAGGGAGGCCGAGCTGAGAGCCAGGTTTCATGGTGGTTGGGTGGTGAGGCCTGGAAATATTCACTACATGGACGCCTTTAGGAACGTGGAGTTCATGGTTAATCCGTGTAGGAAGCTTGGCTCGGGTGCTCCGCAGTATTCAGTGCTTCAAACTCTTCCTAACGTTCATAATAATCACGGTTGGAGAGCTTGTCGCTGTAGTCACGTGAATAGCGGTCTCCTTATCGGCCACTACCCTGATAATCATCCCTTCGGGAGCTGCCATAACTCTGGGAGCCTCTATAGTAATCTTGACTGCGGCCACCACCAAAACTACTACTTCCACCCCGGGAGCCATAGCCACCCCTGAAACTACCACCACATTTTCCTCCTCTGTAGCCCCCTCGACGCCCATGGCCTGCCTTCTCTACTATTAAGGTCTGACCATCCAAATCCTTGCCATTCAAATCCTTTTCTGCATCTTTGGCAGCCTTTGTGTTTTGAAACGTGACAAAGCCAAACCCTCTTGACTTTTGCGTCTCCCTGTCTTTTATCAGCCGCACTTCCAAGAGTGGTCCATATTGGCCGAAGACCGAGTCCAGAACAACTTCCCTTGTTTTGAAGTTCAGTCCACCTACAAAGAGCTTGCCAACATTGCCTCCAGCCATGACTTGTGTGTGCTGACACTTAGTTTTTGGGTACTTGACAAGACATGCCTGTGCAAAGCGTGATGTCAGTACCTCCCTCTTCTCCTCAGAGCGCTTCCTACCCATAGCACGAGTCGCAGCACAGGATGGAAAGATACCCAGAATCTTCTGCTCTAACTGTGCAGTGTTATTTTCCATGCTAGGCTTTTCAACAAACATCAGGTTACCCGAAACTTGACCACCGGCCAAATCATTCCCGATAACAAAAGATATTCCCTCTACAGGTAGAGTGGCTTGTAACCCTATGGTGACCGGTCCTGACACCAAATCAGACTTCAAATGGATGACATGAAATGGGGCTTTAACACAGCCACCAATCCCCTGTAAAAGAACACTAACACCAGTTGCCGTCTTCTCTGACAATGGCAAAATGCCCTCAAGCATCAAAGATTGATGTGCTCCTGTGTCCCTCAATACCCTAACAGGTCTCTGGTTAGTCAAGTCTCCATCCAGTGACACAAACCCCTCTGAAATAAAAGGTTTGTAACCCTCTTGAACAAGGTCATTCTGTGATGCCGTAACTTTGGCATGGGAACCTTCACAAGGCACTGTCCTCCAAGGACAATTTCTTGCATTTGCCAATGCATTCGGAGTTGTACTAGTCTGACTCCGCTCCTGATTTTCCCTTTCCAGGGCATAACATTGAGACATCAAATGTCCAGGTTTCTTGCAAAAAGCGCAAGTAGGCCCGGAGGAAAAACTCGTGGTCTGCCTCGGCCCCCCCGGAAGATAAGTCTGTCTTGGAACTGTAGTCTTCTGATCCCTAAAAGTCACGGTATCAGATTTGTCCCCATAGTCATCTCTAGGCCGCCCCCATGAATATTCGTTCTCCGCACCGGATGTACTATAACTCCTCTGGCGAACTCTAGGCGGGAAGTTAGGTTTGTGGAACCCCATCGTGTGTGTCAAGGCATAGTCATCTGCCACGGTTGCTGCCTCATACAACTCTGGTACCTTCTTTTCCTCCAGATGTACTTTAATGTCCGTGTGGACACACTGTTTGAATTCCTCCACCAAGAACAATTGTCGCAACAGTTTGAAGTCTTTCCCAACCCCTTTCGAATCACACCACCGATCAAACATGGTTTCCTTCATTCTGGCAAACTCCACATGGGTCTCACTCTCCCTCTACCTGGCATTCCGGAATTTTTGCCAGTAAGCTTCAGGGACCAATTCATAGGCTTTGAGAATGGCTTGCTTCACTTTCTCATAATCTACACATTGGTCAATCGGTAAAGCCGAAAATATATCTTGAGCTTTACCCACCAGAACACTTTGCACTAACATAGTCCAGAACCCCACAGGCCATTTTAGCATTTGAGCCACTTTCTCAAAGTGTAAACAAAACTTGGCTACCTCCTTTTCATTGAAGGGTGGAACCAGCCTCACATGCCTACCCACATCTCAGGTGTTCTGACTAGTTGTCGAACTAGCCGGCATGGATACGACTTCTCTCTGTTCTCCCATTAATTCCAGCTCCTCGAGTTTAACTTCCTTCTGATACTCCATGTCACGTTCCTTTAACTCCCTTTCGGCTCTCCTCTCCTCTGCTCTTTCCTTTTCTCTTCTTTCTTGGAGTTCCCTTTCAGTTCTCCTTTCCTCTGCTCTTCTCTCCTCGAGTTCTCTTGCAGCTCTCCTTTCCTCTGCTTTTAACCTTTCCTGGCTCTGCAGTTGCATCTCCATTTTCCAGAGTTCCACATTTTCTTTTTCCTCGGGTAACCAATCCAAGGCTACCTCTGTCCATGTTCCTTGTCCCATCAGAGATTCTAGCACCAATGTCTGCATCTCTGCTTTCTTCATATTAACTCGGACCTCCAAGTTCAAATGTCTGGCCACTATCAAGAGTTCCGATTTTTTAACGCTTGGAACTGTCAACTTGGAACTCATTAGGGGACTCAATATGTGCTCATGTGCCTCATTAGGGGACGCCGCAAACTGCTCTGCGTCAAACACCATGGTGACTATTAGTTAACACCTGTTAACCTTCACACAAAAATTTTCCAATTTTTTTGAAAAATTTGGGAATATTAGAAAAATTGCAAATTTGGGAATTTGGGGAATGTTAGGGAATTCTATCCCGGACGAATGTTATTAGGGAATTTAATCCCGGACGAATGTTATTAATCCCGAAATTTCGAATTATCGAATCGAATTTCGAATTAATCGAATTTAATCCCGGACGAGGACCCCAATTTCGAGCCCCCGAGCCAATTGGACGAGCCCCCAATTTCTGTTACGTGCTCCTCCCCGACCCCCCGGTCACGGTGTACCTCCGAGCCCCGAGAGGAGTCACGGCAGAAAAATGTGTTATTCTGTATGCCAAAGATCAATGGAGAACCCCAATTGTTACTCACAAACAAATATTGTATTAAGATCACACAAGAATAACAGTACAACAATAATAGTAATCAAAAGTACAATCAATATGTCCTATGATGGTACCATCAGTTTTGTGATATATAACTCACTGTGCTCCAAGTGAGTGAAACAAGAACATCCCCAATGTCTCTTATTCCCGGCTTCAAGCCCAAAGTTGATTCGCTCCAGCGATCGCCAGAATGATGTCCAATCGAGACCAGAATCCCGTGCGCACGACAAGTACAGTCACACAGCCCAAAGCTGCACAAAGGCGACTGGGAAATCACACCCTCGGGTATGGACTTTCACGGCTCTCAGTCGGTGAACCGCAAATTAATCTTCAAAAGCCACGGTGCACACACACACACCAGATTTTTTTTTTTTTTTTTTGTATACAAGATCGAGGCTCGTGAAAGAGCTAACATTAATCACACAAAAAGACAAACCAACACACAAAACACAAAAAACAAGGGGAGCGGCAGACAAGATGGGGGGAGAGGGGGAAGACTTGCAAAACTTACATAGATTACGTGCATCATAACTCATTGGACCTGCAAACTGAAGTCAGCATGTAGATGAAATGGATTACATGGATTACTTGGATGACATAGATTACATGGATTACATGGATTACATTGATTACAAAGATTACATGGATTACAAAGATTACATTGATTACAAAGACTACATGGATTACATTGATTACAAAGATTACATGGATTACATTGATTACATGGATTACATAGATTACATGGATTACGTAGATTACGTGTATCATAACTCATTGGACTTGCAAACTGAAGTCAGCATGTAGATTGAATGGATTACATGGATTACATAGATTACATGGATTACATAGATTACCTGCATCATAACTCATTGGACTTGCAAACTGAAGTCAGCATGTAGATTGAATGGATTACATGGATTACATGGATTACATAGATTACGTGCATCATAACTCATTGGACTTGCAAACTGAAGTCAGCATGTAGATTGAATGGATTACATAGATTACATGGATTACATAGATTACATCGATTACTTGGATTACATAGATTACGCGCATCATAACTCATTGGACTTGCAAACTGAAGTCAGCATGTAGATTGAATGGATTACATAGATTACGCGCATCATAACTCATTGGACTTGAAAACTGAAGTCAGCATGTAGATTGAATGGATTACATAGATTACATGGATTACATAGATTACATCGATTACATAGATTACGTGCATCATAACGCATTGGACTTGCAAACTGAAGTCAGCATGTAGATGAAATGGATTACATGGATTACTTGGATGACATAGATTACATGGATTACATGGATTACATAGATTGCATAGATTACATAGATTACACGGATTTCATGGATTACATAGATTACATGGATTACATAGATTACATGCATCATAACTAATTGGACTTGCAAACTGAAGTCAGCATGTAGATTAAATGGATTACATGGATGACATGGATTGCATGGATTACATAGATTGCATAGATTACATGGATTACATAGATTGCATAGATTACAAAGATTACATGGATTGCATGGATTACAGAGATTACATGGATTACATTGATTACAAAGACTACATGGATTACATTGATTACAAGGATTACATTGATAACATGGATTACATGGATTACATAGATTACATGTATCATAAAAATATATTATTTATAAATAAATAAAATTTATATACATAAAAGATACGTCTGAAAGCGGTGAAAACGGCTGACGAAGCAAAGAAACCTTCCTCGACGCGCGAGTCAAAATGGCCGACGACCCGTGCTTGCGACGTAACGGCCCGACGATAATTCTCCTCGGAATCAACCGCCAAAAACCTGACACGCAGGTTGATCGGTCACAGCGATGACAACTCTGTCGCAGGGATCCCTCTCCCGGAACCCAAAAGTTCTCTCGTGACTCTTGCTCGCCAACGTTCACTCCAGACCGCAAGTAGCTCGGCTCCTTCTTGTCCGACTCTCGCTCCGCCCTTCCTTTTTTCCCTCTTCTTCCTCTTCGTCGGCCGGTTCCCGATCCGGTTTCCTGTTTCTTTTGACATTAACTTTTTTACCTTTTGCAGACAGTTCATGAACAATAAACCTTTTGAAAACAATAATAATACATGGAATCAGAAATATTTACATTGGATGCAAACCACCACAACGGAAGTGACGAATCCATAACAAAGCCTCTTGATTTTGAGGTCAAAGGTCATCTGGAGGTCAAATTTCTCAAATAGCCATTTTAAATCCGATTGACTTGAAAATTGAACAGCATTTGTATATTGTCACTAAATAGGGAAACTAACTATTTTTGAGGTCAAAAGGTCAAAAGTCAACTGTAGGTCAAACTTCCAAAATCATGAATTTTAATCTGAAAACCTATCAATTTTCATCCGATTGACTTACAAATTGAACAGCATTTGCATAGTGCCCCACTGAATTTGGAAATCAACTTTTTAAGGTCATAATGTCAAAGGTCAACTCAAGGTCAAACTTCTAAAATCATCACTTTTCATTCTATTGACCCGAGCTTTGATAAAGATCGTCAGTTTTGATCTCGATAAAATGAACAATTTGCTGGATCAATTGCAACATTTTTTTCAGGGGGTAGGGGGTGGATTTTGCAAGTATCGTGCTCTGCATGACGTCTTCTTGTTTGTCTGTCACTCGCCTTCAGGTCACAATTCCAAACCGATCGCCATGAAACTTCACCAAGTTGTAGAGGTCGTCACATTTGAGAAGCCTATTAATTTTGAGGTCAAAGGTTAAAGGTCATCTGGAGGTCAAATTTCTACAATCTCCATTTTTCATCCGATTGACTTCAAAATTGAACAGCATTTGCACATTGAGTTAATAAATAGGGAAACAAACTATTTTGAGGTCAAAATGTCAAAGGTCAACTCGAGGTCAAACTTTCAAAATCATCCATTTTCATTTGAAAAACCATAAATTTTCATCTGATTGACGTGAGAATAAAACAGCATTTGCATATTCAGTTACTGAATTGGGAAACACAGTTTTTGAGGTCAAAATGTCATAGGTCAACTCAAGGTCAAACTTCCAAAATCATCAATTTTCATCTGAAAAATCATCAATTTTCATCCAATTGACTTGAGAATTAAACAGCAATTGCATAGCGCCTCACTGAATTGAGAAACCAACTATTTTTGAGGTCAAAACGTCAACTCGAGGTCAAACTGCTAATATCAATTTTCATCTAACAATCATCACTTTTCATTCTATTGACCCGAGCTTTTAGTCAGGTTCACTATGTAATTTCGTTGGAATTTTTGGGGGATTTGGAAAACTATATATTTTTGGAAACTATATTGTACTAGACGACCCATGACCCATTGGGTCAATGTTGTTATATATAATTAAGGGGTTACCATGGTTACAGTGGGGGTCAAATGTCAACCTATGGCGAAGATATATAATTTTCTCACACTTTCTAATAGACAGGCAAAATGCCATACAAAACTAAATTTACTGGTTCTAATTGCTTTTATTTATCAATCCTCACATAGAAGCGCAGTTTTTAGTAATGAGCAGTGAGGAGAAGACCCCTCAGCCAATGATGCCACCCCACAGCCAATGATGCTACCCCTCAGCCAATGATGTGACCCCTCAGCCAATGATGCTACCCCTCAGCCAATGATGTGACCCCTCAGCCAATGATGCTACACCTCAGCCAATGATGCCACCCCTCAGCCAATGATGCTACCCCTCAGCCAATGATGTGACCCCTCAGCCAATGATGTGACCCCTCAGCCAATGATGCTACCCCTCAGCCAATGATGTTACCCCTCAGCCAATGATGCTACCCCTCAGCCAATGATGCCACCCCGCATCTAATGATGCCACCCCGCATCCAATGATGCCGCCCCTCAGCCAATGATGTCGCCCCTCAGCCAATGATGTCGCCCCTCAGCCAATGATGCCGCCCCGCATCCAATGATGCCACCCCGCATCCAATGATGCCACCCCGCATCCAATGATGCCGCCCCGCATCCAATGATGCCGCCCCTCAGCCAATGATGTCGCCCCTCAGCCAATGATGTCGCCCCTCAGCCAATGATGTCGCCCCTCAGCCAATGATGTCGCCCCTCAGCCAATGATGGCACCCCGCATCTAATGATGCCACCCCGCATCCAATGATGCCACCCCTCAGCCAATGATGCCACCCCTCAGCCAATGATGTCACCCCTCAGCCAATGATGTCACCCCTCAGCCAATGATGTCGCCCCTCAGCCAATGATGTCGCCCCTCAGCCAATGATGTCGCCTCTCAGCCAATGATGTCGCCCCTCAGCCAATGATGTCGCCCCTCAGCCAATGATGTCGCCCCTCAGCCAATGATGTCGCCCCTCAGCCAATGATGTCGTCCCTCAGCCAATGATGTCGCCCCTCAGCCAATGATGTCACCCCTCAGCCAATGATGTCGCCCCTCAGACAATGATGTCGCCCCTCAGCCAATGATGTCGCCCCTCAGCCAATGATGTCGCCCCTCAGCCAATGATGTCGCCCCTCAGCCAATGATGCTACACCTCAGCCAATGATGCTACACCTCAGCCAATGATGCTACCCCTCAGCCAATGATGCTACCCCTCAGCCAATGATGCTACCCCTCAGCCAATGATGCTACCCCTCAGCCAATGATGCCACCCCTCAGCCAATGATGCTACCCCTCAGCCAATGATGCCACCCCTCAGCCAATGATGCTACCCCTCAGCCAATGATGTGACCCCTCAGCCAATGATGCTACACCTCAGCCAATGATGCTACACCTCAGCCAATGATGCTACCCCTCAGCCAATGATGCTACCCCTCAGCCAATGATGCTACCCCTCAGCCAATGATGCTACCCTTCAGCCAATGATGCTACCCCTCAGCCAATGATGCTACCCCTCAGCCAATGATGCTACCCCTCAGCCAATGATGCTACCCTTCAGCCAATGATGCTACCCCTCAGCCAATGATGCTACACCTCAGCCAATGATGCTACCCCTCAGCCAATGATGCTACCCCTCAGCCAATGATGCTACCCCTCAGCCAATGATGCTACGCCTCAGCCAATGATGCTACCCCTCAGCCAATGATGATGATGATGCTACCCCTAGACGACCCATGACCCGTTGGGTCAATGTCAGTTTGAATAGATATGAGAATAGAACTAAAGGGAACGCTGGACATCATCAGGGAGATTATTTGGGCCAGCAAGCCATAAGGCTCACCTCTCCAGCGTTCTAAATCACTTACCTGTGACACGTGATTTCGGCCCTTATCTCCGATCACGTTGACGGAAATCACCACAGCATATCGTCAAGATCCCTCCAAAAGGCTCGTCTTTGTCACATACATCACGCAACGTGCGATCGACAGCCTCGAAACTCTCTCTCCTGATCATAGGACACTCATCCCACACGATGAGTTTTGTACTTCGAAAGAGGTCTGCGATAGTGGAATTTTTATCGATGTTGCATACGCCATCTTCCCTCGGTGTCAGAGGGATTTGGAACCTTGAGTGCGCTGTTCTTCCACCAGGCATGAGGGTAGCAGCTATGCCAGATGAGCCCACCGCAAGGGCAACTTCTCCACTCGCTCTCACTTTAGAGAGAATCAGGTTAATAAGAAACGTCTTCCCTGTGCCTCCAGGCACGTCAATGAAAATCATTGATGACTGATTCGTGCGGATGTTGCTATTCGCGTCCATAGACGTGAGGTGTGATTCATTGTCCGCGTCCGTAGCGCCGTCGGACGGAGGGTTGATACGACATTCTTCCTGCAAATAGTATTGTGTTTGTGCTATCGTTTTGCCGATCATCAAATGACAAATAAATTACATTGTGAAAATTAAAGATTTCAAATAAACCTATTTAAAGTGTATGCGCATATAAATAATAATAAAAATCGAAGAAATATCTCTCGGTAATTTCCTGAAACATATTTTACTTCCGGGTAATAATGTTGAATGAAATAACGAAGATATATACTGTATGCCTGTTATTTTAGGCGGTGTATTTTCGTTTATCAATGTGGCGCGATTTTTAAAATATATCTCTGCATTTTCCCGTGTGTGCGTGCGTGAATGTTCTCAATTATTTCTTTTACCGAGTCTAAAACCATCGATAAAAATGAAATCGGATGGCGAGTTAGATTGAAGATAAAGGCGTGAGGCAGATTCAATGGCTTTGAAGATACAAGCCTTTCAGAATTCATTTCGTTCTATAAACGGAAACTTTCATCGGATTTTCTTCCCGTTTTTTTCAACCGAGTCTAAAACTATGTTAGCGACTGTGAAAAATGAAATGATATATCGAATTTGATTTGAAATAAAACTGAGAGAGAGAGCAAGACACCACGGGCCTACAAAACAGGCCTCAAAGCTATGCGAGTTAATAAAATGGTGGATATTACTACTCTCTCAAAGGGGTAAGCCACGCCCCCGGACCGATCGAATGTTACACACAAACACATAAAGATTTCAATTTTATAATTATATAGATATAGATAGATAGTCAGTCAGAAAACCAATGTTGCTATTTGCACAGACTCCTGTATGGCGGCCATCTTGGATTTTCAAAATTGCCGCCGTAGAACTAATTTTTCTCAATATCTCAGCTTCTAAATAACATAGAGCTTTGATTCTAACGGCTAAACATACATTTTCAAGGGCCCCGAATCCAATGGTAACAAGTTCGATAAGCTAGACATTACCATAGAGCTCCTATGTGGCGGCCATCTTGGATTTTTCAAACTGGCCGCTGTAAACTTGATGTTTCTCAATATCTCAGCTTCTAAACAACATAAAGCTTTGATTCTAACGGCTAAACATACATTTTCAAGGGCCCCAAATCCAATGGTAACAAGTTCGATAAGCTAGACATGACCATAGAGCTCCTATGTGGCGGCCATCTTGGATTTTTCAAACTGGCCACCGTAAAACTGATGTAACTCACCTTCTAAAGAGCACAAGGCTTTGATTCATCATTGAGTAAAGTCATCATCATCCTCATCATCGCTTTCGTTCATCACATCTTGAGAGTCCATCATTTTGGCACTGGATGTCACACTGACAAAGGTCTGTACAAGCCAAGTTGTTTGTTCTGCAGGAACATCTAGATGAAGAACAGTCTGTTTTGCACTGACATCTAACCATTTGAATGATGGCCTTGGGGGCTGGAGGCTCCTCAGTTGTGGTTGGTTTCACTTGTCCATCCGTGTCTTTGTAAAAGCTGTTTTGCAGGGGATTCAGCTGAGGATCCTGTTGAGCAATGCTTGCCTGACCCCACACTCTGGCTTGGATATGGACTCTAAGGATGTGCTGCTTGAGAGCTCCAAGAGTAGGAGGAAGCCTGTCACTTTCTGCCATGTGTTTGCAAAAGAGATACCATCATAGTTCGGGGATGCTGTCGATGTGGATGCCATTTGGAGAGTAAGCAGCGCATACAAAGTTAGCTAGTGTGGACAACATGTCCTCCGTCACTTCAGTTGCATCTGAAAGCATTCGCATGGTGTCTATGACATCTTCACTTGCTTTGAGGTAGACATGCAGCCAGGTTGCTTTGCCTATTCGAGAGAACCTCCCAGTGTTGTCTGCCCCTGTGAAAGCATGAAAGGCTGGCAACGCCTTTGCTCTTTCGACCCCTAGAGCTGTCCACAGTGGCTCTATTTGAAGTATTCCAGAGGCCATGGAAATGGATGTATTCCTCAGCAGTAGGTCATAGTTTGCTATGACTAGTACCAGGACATCTGTGTCGGGAGAGAAGAACACCAACTGCGCATCATGTGGGTTTCGCTGGGATGCCAGCACGGCCTGGTGGATCAACAGGGTGTCAGCTTCTTCATGGTTGTTGTCCTCGAAGAGCAGGTCACTGTTGATCCTAGTACGCCCTGAAGCAGACGTGATGATCAACTTGGATGAGTGACTGTTGTATTCTAGAGTTTTCGCTGCCAGATAGTCAGTCAGATCAGCCTTTGTTTTGTCATGAGAAAGGAATCTGCTCATTCGGATGTGTTTGATGTTGGTGTCATCTCTGACTTGATACTGTACTGCATCCTTTCCTTGCCTTCTTTTAGCCCTGGTAGCACTCTTCAGAGAATCGTTTTTGTACGTGTCAAAGACCAGTATGATCTCATCACAATCTTTTGTTAGAGACATGAGTCTGTCATTGAAGCATTCACCCAGATCGTTGACTTTCACTACAGTGGCTGGTTTCTTTGTCAGCTTATGCACAAGTACCATCCCATCCACCAGTGCAATCTTCCGACTTGTAGGTTTACTAGATGTGGATGCCATAGTTCTTGTGTCCATTGGATCTTCTTGTAGAACACTTGCAGCTGGTGTCTGCTGCTGATCTTCGGGGTGAATTTCTGCTCTTGCTAACTTGTCGAGGAGATGAATTAACTTCGACTTGTCAGTGCATGGAAGAATTGTCCCATCTGGAGCGAACAGTGCTCTTGGTGTCACAGTGAACTCGTAATTTCCGATGGCATATTTCTGGTTGACGTCTCTGTTTGACTTGGCAAGGACCATGAGCCTTCCGTACAGTTCCTTAGTCTCCTTCAGATCCACAGTCCTGTCTCTGAGTTTCACTGTGGTTCTCTTGTTCCCAGACGTGAACATCTTGTTGTTCTCCTTCTTGACTGGTGCCCAGAGGCTAACATCTCCATTGATACGCTCCGACATGTCGTCTTCATACAACTTCTGACCAGTGACATCAATGTTCAAGATCTGTGGTACATACTCGTCTGGGATGTAAGCATTCGTTATCATATTGTGCAGCTTGTCACCTTCAGTGTCAAATGGATTCCCGTGACTCAGTATCACAGCCTTGATCTTGTTGATTGCTTCATGCTCCCTCTTGACTGCACTTGGACCAAGGTCATGATGTTCTGTGATCTTGTCACCTTCCAGGCCAAACTGACTCTTGAAGTCTTTTGACAGGCGTGATAATTCTGGTGTAACCATGAAGAATCTCTGTCTAGCATTGGCATTGTTAGAGATGCCAATCAGTCCAGAGTGAATCTTCATCAGCTTGTTCAGATGTTCACATGCATGATCTGGTCCAATGGATACAAATGGGATGTCATTCTTGGTTACTGATAGATTGCCAGCTCCGAGTTCTTCCCAGGTCCTAGGGTGATTGGTTCTTAGGTCATACATGTCTGCGATGTATCGGGGCCAGAGCCGCTTGTATTTGATCCGGTCCATGGCAAAGAATAACTTGCTCAGTTCTTCTCCAGCTTGGAGGTGAAGCACCAGGTCAGCACTCCGTGATGCTGCCACGAATAACAGGATTGTCTCCACCCGATGTAGATAGTTCATCATTGACTTGAACATTGCATTCTTGGATCTCCGTGCTTCCCACTCCTCGAGTGCCCACTTTTGCCCTCGAGGGCAAAACACTCGCAGTAGAATAGTATTTCTCATTACAGTCAACACAGTCAGGTTCAGCATGTCCAGATTTTGATTTCGTTGGATTGTTTTTGGGATTTAGAAAAATCAAAGCTCCGTCTTATTTAGAAGATGAGATCCTGAGAAACATCAATTTTACGGCGACCAGTTTGAAAAATCCAAGATGGCCGCCACATAGGAGCTCTATGGTCATGTCTAGCTTATCGAACTTGTTGCCATTGGATTCGGGGCCCTTGAAAATGTATGTTTAGCCGTTAGAATCAAAGCTTTATGTTGTTTAGAAGCTGAGATATTGAGAAACATCAATTTTACGGCGGCCAGTTTGAAAAATCCAAGATCGCCGCCACATAGGAGCTCTATGGTCATGTCTAGCTTATCGAACTTGTTACCATTGGATTCGGGGCCCTTGAAAATGTATGTTTAGCCGTTAGAATCAAAGCTCTATGTTATTTAGAAGCTGAGATATTGAGAAAAATTAGTTCTACGGCGGCAATTTTGAAAATCCAAGATGGCCGCCATACAGGAGTCTGTGCAAATAGCAACATTGGTTTTCTGACTGACTATACAATATAGTTTCCAAAAATATATAGTTTTCCAAATCCCCCAAAAAAATCCAACGAAACTTTAAATCTGGACATACTGAACCTGACTATTTGATAAAGATCGTCAATTTTGATCGCGATAAAATGGACAATTTGCTGGATCAATTGCAACCTTTTTTCCAGGGTGTAGGGGGGTGGATTTTGCAAGTATCGTGCTCTGCATGACGTCTTCTTGTTTGTTTGTCTGTCTGTTTGTGAACAAGCTATCTCAAAAAGTTGTGGACAGATTTGGACGAAATTTGGCGGAGAGGTAGTGTATGTGACAAGGACGAAATGATTAGATTTTGGTGAAGATCTGGATCCAGCTCATATAATTTTCAAAGTGATTATTCACCATTGAGAGGTGGGGATAAAACTGATACATAGCACGATATCTCAAATTTTTATGGACGAGATATGACTGAACTTGGTGGATGAGTTGGGTCGGTGACAAGGACAAGCCGATTAGATTTTTTTTTTTTCAGGTCAGAATCTAGATCCGGCTTATCAGTGGGATACAAAACATAAACTGTTGAGCCTGGTGGAGGTATGCGCTGTACCGAGTGCCGTTCTAGTTTTTTTTTTTTTTTTTGTACACTGCTCCTTTCCTATTCCATCTCCAGGCACTGCATGACGTCATCGCCGGGCACCTAAGGTGTTCCGGAAATGACGTGCGCTGAAAGGAAGTACTCAGTTTTCAATCCGGTTTCTTGTTTTATTTCTTTCTTGTTTGTCCGGACGATATCTCCGCCATCCTTTGAGCTCGGAAGCTGAAATTTGGACAGGACAGTGACGAAGTGATTTGGAGAAAGGATATTTTGATTTCTTGATCAATCAATTAAATATTTGATTTTTTTTCGATTATTTAGTTAATTTTCAAAAAGGTTACAGCTTTGAATGAAAGACCGGTGGTTTGGGTATGCCATTAGCCAATTCAATAAGAAATTGATGATTTTACGATTACTACTCGTATTTATTGATTTTAATTGCACAATTAATCAACTATTGTACACGTCTCCCTCCCAATACCATTTCTATGTGCCGTGCTGGAGGATATGTTATTTCTTTATTTGGCATGCGGGAGGTGTACTTTGAATGTATCTGTACATACTTGTTTTCGCCCCTCCCCCCGCCCTCCCCCCCCCCCCCCAAACCCGAAATCGAATTGGCTTGTTCTTGTCACCCACCCAACTCATCCACAACTTTTTGAACTATCATGCTATACAGTACCATATATCGTTTTTGGCCGTTTCTCAAAGGTGAAGAATCACTTTAGAAATTAAAAAAATCTCATATCAGGATCTTCACCAAGATAAAATTGATTTGTCCTTGTCACACACACTTTTTCATTCATTCATTCATTCATTCATTCATTCATTCAACTTGTCTTCCAAGTTTCATCTGAATCGCAATCTACAACTTTTGAGATATCCTGCACAAACACAGACAAATAAGGGTGAAAAAACAACCTCCATATACCTTCGATGGTGGAGGTAATGAGTAAAATGTAACCTCAAATTTAAAGATAAATTAGACAGCGTTGTCCGACTCTCCAATACAGACTTTAGGTAGATCTACTGCAATTAGCTCAAGTCACTGGGTCGTCTTCGTGTGTATGTGTTGTGCTTGCTATCGCTATGCGAAGTGTGTGTGTGTGTGTGTGTGTGTGTGTGTGTGTGTGTGTGTGTGTGTGTGTGTGTGTGTGTGTGTGTGTCGTACATATGGCAACCGCAGCACAGGCGAGGTTCTCATTGGTACAATGTTCTGTTCTGAGTTGTATCATGTCAGTTAATCAGTTAACCAATGAGAGAATCCTCCATTTCATGGGTAAATAATACTTGTGAATCTACTTTGAATAGTAGCTTACTTTGAATATTAGCTGTCACCAATCAAATGCAATGAGATTACTGATGTGATTTTTCATGCAGCATCAATGGAAACTGCCCAAAAGCCTCCAGAAACCTTGTCACATGAAAATCTATCAAAAACTTTGAAGATGAATTATTTTGTGAAGGTGGTATTTTTTTGCTTTTATTGGGAAATAAAATTGTTAGACTGTTCAATACGCTAAAATCAGTAGAGTTGGCACCTTTGTATTCCTTTGGGGAGAATAGCAGCCTTACATGCCATGATAGGTGCCAGTTGAGGTACAAATCAGCTGCCAGGGAGCTTCAGGGCAAGCCTGAGGTACGTCGTCTGCGTGAGGCACGCCTGAACAGCCAATGGGTGCAGAACGGGCGGAGTCAAAACAACTTGGGGTGGAGGAAGGCCTGAGGTTATGAAGAATTTTCTGAGATGCATACAGGCTTGACAAGAGAAGCTGTGGGAGGTCTTTGCTATGCGTCCTGTTCACAGCTCTGTCTCCCCGGTCTAGTGCTTGTCAAGCCAAGCCCAGGTTTGTGTTTTCTCACCAGCTGGTTCCTGCTGTACCATGCCATTGAAGGAGCTGAACAGACTGGATTTTACTGTGCTCTGAGGCATAGCTAAGTTATGTGTCCTCTCTGTTCTTGCTGTCTCCTCCTGTTCCTGTCTCCTGAATGAATGAGGCCTTAAGATTTAGGTAATTAAGGATCTTTCGTTTGTACATTCCTTTGGGGGCGAGTAATGGGTTTTCAAATGTTAATTGTTTGCTTCTCCTCATTGTAGTCCCCTCCCCGTTTTTAAATGCACACCAATCACCATTCACTTGGCCGCTTTGAGTGATTCTAATTGCCGCGAACACACAACTCCATTAAAGGAAAGAATGGGTTTGGGGCGATTAGTGTCCATTGTAAGATCATGCAGGTGTACGAGCAATCACCACTCAGGTTGCCACTTTGGGAATTTTGGATGCCCAAAAACGTTTGCCTGATTGACTTTGGTTTCCCACTGAGTCGGTAACATGCCAAAAATAGGCCTGGGTACCCTGCTCGGAGCGCCAAACTCAGTTGGCTGGCGTGACCGCATTGAGCAGTTTGTCAAGATTTGAACCAGGGCAACTGGGATGGAAGGGATGACTACAACATGAACGTATACACGTGAAAATCCATCAAACATAGTAGATGTTTGCTTCAGCTTGAAGGAATGTTATACCTTGTGGAATTTGCACTTATTGGTCAGTTGATTACACTATGTACAATAAACATAAAGGCAAAGGACCTTTTTTTTTAGCTCAAAGAATGAGCTCCAACAAACCGTAATAAAATTTTCCATTAAGGCGTTCCTATGTTTCATCACGGAGCATTATGGGTTCTTGAGGTCATCATCCTTGATGCAATGATGCATTATGGGTTCTAGAGGTCATCTTTTGCATAATGTAGATGGGATTGAATTTGGGAAATGTGATTCGTAGGCGACGTTGCACGAGGTACCATGGTCAGGCCTGGTGGTTTGCTGTGTTATGCTGGAACATCTTGCTTCCATTTGAATGGAGAAGCAGAGTTGCGGAATGAGTCACCACAAGATGTTCAGTTCTTAAACCAAATTGGCCCTCGAGTCTGGGGAGAAGACAAGTGGATTAGTGCTTGCAAGTGTGGTAACCACTGACCCCTGCCGATGTACATTCACTAAACCATGCGAGCAAGTACGCCAAATCACCATAGTACCGAATGTTGAACCATGATTGACGTTTTGACAACAGAATGTTCATGCCAACTATGGTTAAACCACATATAGGCACAAACTGCAGGTGGTAATAAATATATTATGCACTTTGGAACACCAGTTTACACCTGTGCTGTATTTCATTGTATGATCATTTTAGAAATGGAAAATAGGGTCAAGTCCATTCTTCTTCACTTTGTCGTTAGTTTTTGATCTAGTAACTACTTGTTCAATTGAATTTTATATTTTGAACGCCCATCGGAACATGAACCTGCAGGTCAGCTGTACTTTGTATCTGAATTTGGCAAATTGTATGGAACCTCGTCCCAATTGCACATGCACATGCAATTGTAATTGTAATTGTTTCTGAGAGGAGTGATGTAATAATTGTTTGTCTGGCAATCAAACAAAATTGAAAATCATTCCAACCAGGAAACTTGCTGTTTTTAAGGACGCCATAAAGGACACAAACTGGAATGAAGAACTACATAACCTAACGTGTTAAATAAGGTGGTGTTAAAGACACTCTATCAACTTTCACTTTCAAAAAAAAACAAAATCTTTTTGTCACTTTCAAAAAAACCTTTCGTTGGCAGTACTTGGAAAAAAATATTACGTCGTTTTACGTCATCTTGACCAATCCAATTTGCTGCTCGCAGACCCCGCCCTTGTAGTTTTTTTTTTTTTTCTCAAGACCAGGGGGTGGGGGGTGTTGGGTCTTCTATGAACTCTCGTTCATTATTTTTTCTATAATGCATTCGTTTAAAACCGAGTACACTCTTGGAGGAGCTTGTACATTTATTGCATGCAAGACCAGGACATTTGGTAGACAGCATGCACAAGTAGACACTGTACGTGAGGTTTGAATCTGACTCCAGCTTCCACGAACTGTCGGCTTATGTGAACTTCAAACAGGAATTTTTCAAATATCAACAACCACATGCAAAGTTTTTGTCACACATTCATGAAAATAGTTCAAACAGTAGTTCAAATTTGAAAATATTATTCAAATCTTCAAATCTTTTAACATGTTTGTAAAAAAACATGTGCAAATCTGTTAACATTTGTTATCCATTCTGCAGCATTCTGATGCAACTTCAAAGTGCCACCCTCGACCCAGAAAGTTTTTTTTATTTTAAATATGGTTTGTTTTACACAGCTAATATTTTTGGGCTGGCAGGAAGGATTAGAGGTATGTACACTCACCTTTAAGCTGTCTGGACTGGGTTTGAATCCCGACCCAGCTATAAACTGTCATCCCAGTGTTTCACAGGCAGGGTAATTCATCAATGTGTGTGTCATTCGTGAAGAGTAGGTGAGTATTCGCTGGCACTATAAACAAATTCCTGGTCTATCCAGCAGGGCAATGCATCAGCAGCACAGTCATGCTCCCAGGAATGATGCAAACCAGCAGTCGTTGTCGATTTATTACCCTCACCATAGGGTACTGCACTTGGGCCCGTTTGTCTGTCTATCTGTTTGTTTGTCTGTCTGTACACACTTGTGCTAACATAGGCCACAAACACCACCTAGTGGTAACCGGTATTACATGGTATCTTTTGTAAAGTATGTACTATTCGAATGTTAGGATGTATTTTTAAGAATTTGAGGAGTGATGTCTCTTAACGCAAGTGCATCCATAAAGTACGTACTGTTAGAACGTGAGTGTCTATATAATACATACGATTGCAACGTGGATCGATGCAATAAAACTGAAAAGGTCTCTTTGTCCGCCATATGAACATAAACCTACATCGTCAATGCATTGCCTACACACCACACAAACACTCCACACAAAAACACCACGGACAACCACACAAGCGTCACTCAAAAGTCCTGGCAAGGGTCTGCTATAGCCGGTTGCTCTTCTGGTTCTCTTTGTGAGTAATCGATACCTTAAGAAACCTCAACCGAGGATTTAAAAGTTAATTCCAATTGTTTCCACACAAATCTATCCACTCTGTCCCATACACTATCAGATCTACTTAATTTTGTCATTGTTACCCATGACCTAAGAATTATATTTCTGCCATTTCTGCATTGGCAATGTGTATCTATGGCTTTTGACCGACATCATAGTCGGTCTTTATTACAGCTCGTGATCTCAGGCATTCAGGTAGGAGGTAGTCATTGTCAGAGAGTGTTTTTTTTTTTTTTTTTTTTTTTTTTTTTTTTTGTATACAAGATCGAGGCTCGTGAAAGAGCGAACATTAATCACACAGAAAGACAAACCGACACATAAAACATATAACATCGGGAGCGGTAGACAAGATGGGGAGAGAGGGGGAAGGACACAAACACAACATTTGAGAGCAGGGACCGAGAGACATGGAGACATCGAGAGATCTGAGAGAGGGCGAGGGCTTTGGGGGGGGGCATGGGAAGGGGGCGGTGGGAGAGGTATAAAACATATGGACACTGCCAGGACTTCCAGGAAAGAAGTTGGAATTTCAAACAAGGTGGATCTGGGGTGAATTAGCGGGGGTAGAAAAGATCAAGGTTTTGGATGGGGGAAGATAAGAGATGGTGGTGAACAGCTGTTTTAAAGACCTGGAGGGAGGAGTGGGATTGAAGGGAGTGAGGGAGTTTGTTACAGAGGCGGGAGAAAAGAGGAATGAAAGAGTGAAGGTGAGCAGAGAGCCGAGATTTCGGCAGTTTAACCATCAGAGGGTTGCTGGCAGATCTTGTGCGACCTGTAGGAATATTTGGGGGACAGAGCACAGAGAGAGCTGGGGGTGCAAGGCCGGAGAGGAGTCGGTAGAAGACAGAAAGACCACCTACCTGCCTGCGGTGAGTGAGTGAAAGGCCCTCAGAGATAGCTTCATCGCGAGAGATTCCAATAATTCTGAAAGCTTTGGTTTCAACAGCGTGAAGCCGAGCTAGGTGTGAGGCAGGCGCACCGGCCCATAGGGGAGAACAGTATTCCATTGAGCTGCGGATGAAAGCCTTGTATGTGGTGAGGAGCTCAGGTGTGCCGAGGAAGGACTTCGCACGACGGAGGATGCCCAGTCGGCGACTGGCTTTGGAGGCCAGCTTGGAAATGTGGTTTTCCCAAGAAAGATCATGGCAGATAGTGAGACCCAAAATCTTGAGCGACAGAACTTCTTGGAGAGGATTGTTGAGAAAGTAGATGGGAGGGTTGTCCAGTCGATCTTTTCGGAGAGACATAGTAAGAGTGTGAGATTTGTCAGGATTGAAAGACATGTTCCACTTGTTTGACCAGTCTGTGATTTTGTCCAGGTCTTCAGAGAGTGAGGAGGCAGCAGACTGCCGATCTGAGGGAAGAGGAATGGAGCGGCAGAGAGTGGAGTCATCAGCAAAGAGATAGAGAGGATTTTCGAGAGAGTCAGAGAGATCATTGATGAAGACCAGAAAAAGCACGGGGCCCAGAACACTGCCTTGGGGAACTCCAGCCTGAACAGGAAGAGGAGATGAGAGAAACCCATTCAGGGCCACACGTTGACGACGACTAGAGAGGAAGTCCGCCAGCCATGCGTGGAGATTTCCATGGATACCAAAGGAGGAGAGTTTGGTGAGCAGAGCGGGGTGCCAGACCGTGTCGAAGGCACGTGATATGTCGAGGGAGACAGCTCTAATTTCCTGTTTGGCATTGAGGACCTCCATCCATTGTTGAGACAGCAGAAGCAGCATGTCCAGAGTAGAGTGACTTGGTCTGAAACCAAATTGATGATCAGAGATCAAGCCATTGGAGAAGAGGAAAGATTTCATATCCGAAGCAATGATGGATTCCATGACTTTGCTGATAATTGGGAGAAGGCTGATTGGTCTGTAGTTGCTAGGATCTGTTTTTGCACCTTTTTTGTGCAAAGCGGTGATGTTGGCTGATTTCCAAGCAGATGGCAGTTGACCTTGAGCAAAAGAGAGGGTGAAGAGAACAGAGAGAGGGTGAGATAGAGCGGCAGAGCAGGATTTTTGGACCCGTGGGCTGATGCCGTCGGGTCCAGTTGCAGAATCAGAGTCGAGGGTTGACAGAAACTTTTCCACCTTGTCAGGAGGAAAGGACACGGAGTCCAGGAGCAGCAGGGTACGACTGGGTATGGTGGGTACAGAGAGGGATGGGTTTGGGACACAAGATTTAGAGGCAAACACAGAGTTGAGGCATTCAGCTTTTTCACGTGCGGAGTCAGCTGTGTAGCCGTTTGAGGTAAGGGAGGGGATGGAGGGGGAACAAACACCAGAAACGGATTTGACCAGACGCCACCAGGATTTGGAAGAGGGAGACAGATAAGAGAGTTCGGTCTTGAGAACGGAAAGATATTGTTTCCTGGCTCTCCTGAGGGTGGACACACACTTGTTTCGGGCTTTGTGAAAGGAAATGAGATTTCCTTCCGTTGGATTTGCTTTCCAGGAGACGAAGGCAAGTTGTTTCTGGGCAACAGCCTCACCACAAGATTCCGTGTACCATGGACGGGAGGAAGGGTATGACAACTGAAGACGAGATGGGATAAATCTGTGCATGAGAGAGAGCAATTTACTTTGGAAGAATTCCCAGGATGAGTTGATGTCAGAGGTGGTAGAGATGGGAGACCAGTCCAGATGATTGATGGCTGCTTGAAGACCGTGCCAGTTGGCCTGAGTGAAATGCCAGACTCGTCGACGCTGATCAGGCTCCCTGAGGATGGTCAGAGAGATGTCCACTTTAACAAGGACATGATCAGATGATCCGATCGGAGCAGAAGAAGAGCAGCAGACATTTTCAGGGAAGTTAGTCATAACCAAGTCCAGAAGAGAAGATGTTCCGTTGACTGAGATCCGGGTCGGGAAATTGACAGATTGTGTCAGTCCCAGTGAGTCGCAGAAGTCCTTTGCTGAAGAGCCATGGCTGGTGAGAGAGGTACCCACACCCAGCCAACTGGCATGGTGACAATTGAAATCACCACATATGAGGAAGAGAGAGTTGGGATGAGTAGATAGAAGTTGGTCCATATCATCAGACAGCGAGATGTAGATGGAGTCATCACTGTTTGGTGGACGGTACAACACACATATGAACAAGAGTTGGGAGCGAAGGGGAAGCCGTAGCCAGAGGTATTCCTGGGGGTGAGGTGGAGAGAGTGCAGTGCAGGGCGAGTGAGGGAGAGAGTTTTTGATAAAGATAGCAACCCCGCCTCCAGGACGAGGCTCAGGTCTATCATACCGGAGGAGGGAGTAGCCCGGGAGAGATACTATGGAATCAGAGACATCATAAAGGAGGAAAGTTTCTGTTAAGCAGATCACGTCTGGTTTGACAGAAGCAACCTGTATGGAGAGATCAGTTAAGTTTGAACGAAGGCCCCGGATGTTTGAGGTCCATACCGTTAATGAAGAGGAAGGGGGAGCATCAGATACAGAACAGGGGGTAGGAGGGGTAGGGTATGATGTGGAAGAGGTGGAAGAGATAGGGAGAGCTGTTGAAGGTGTGTCAGAGATTTCAGAATAGCTCGGAGAAAGGGAAGGATGGGGCGGACAAAAGGTTTGATGGTGATTGGGTGAGCCACAATGAGGTGTTATTTGAGGAGGGGGAAGAGCGAGGCAGAAGGTTGGGGGAGATGGAGGTGAGAGTTTGAAGGGGGAAGAAGCGGGGAGGACGCTTTGAGGAGGGGGAGTGAGAGGGGGGAAATTGAGAAGCAATGAGGGTGGGGAGATTTGAAGGGGAGGGGTGAGGGGGGAGTTTGGGAGGGAAGGGACAAGGGGAGGGATTTGAAAGGGATGGGATATGGGGGAGATTTGGAGGGGAGGGGTGAGGCAGGAGTCTAGGAGGGGAGGGGCGAGGGGGCGTCTTGGCGGGGAGGGGTGAGGGGGTAGTTTAGGAGGGAGGGGGCAAGGGGGGAGATTTGAAAGGGATGGGTGATGGGGAAGATTTGGAGGGGAGGGGTGATGGGGAAGATTTGGAGGGGAGGGGTAATGGGGAAGATTTGGAGGGGAGGGGTGAGATTGGATTTTTGAAAGTGTAAGATTTGCTCATGCTGAATCCATAATCTTGTGTGAAAAGACTTTGACCTTTCTGTGACATTTATCCAGGACACTGGCACACAGGGGTCTACTCTTTCTGACGCATAAGATGGGGGTCTTTACTGTCCACAACTCAAATGTAGAGAGGCAACCGGATTTATGTTACTTTCTGAAAAATTGCATGGTCTAAGATATACAGTCACGTGAAAAAGTATGTACAGAGTACACCCCATGTAAAGTTTTGACTTTTTCAACATATTTCAACATACAGCTATTTGATCTTCATTTCAACAATATCGATTGATAAAGGTGATATAATATAACAAATATCATGAAACATTTACATTTTGTAGTCCATTGTATAATTTAAATATACATAAATGCAAATTTCGCATGTGGAAAAAGTAAGTACACCCTTGGCTCTAATAGGTGGTATTGCCCCCTTTGGAAGAAACAGCCTCAAGTAGGCGTTTCTTATAACTGTCTACCAGTCTCAGACATCGACTGGGAGAAATTTTTGCCCACTCCTCCATGCAGAATTATTTCAGCTGTGCGATGTTTGAGGGGTTTCTTGCATGCACAGCTCGTTTCAAATCCCCCCACAACAGCTCAATGGGAATTAGATCCGGGCTTTGACTTGGCCATTCCAGAACCCTCCATTTCTTTCTTTTCAGCCATTCCTTGGTGGATTTACTGGTATGTTTAGGGTCATTGTCATTTTGCAAGGTCCACTGTCGGTTTAGCTTCAACTTTCTGACAGATGGCCTCACATTATACTCAAGCACCCTCTGGTACAATGAAGAGTTCATAGTGGATTCCATGATGGTGAGCTGCCCAGGCCCTGATGCAGCAAAGCTGCCCCAAACCATAATATTTCCACCACCATGCTTTACAGTTGGTATCAGGTTCTTGTGGTGAAATGCTGTCTTTGGTTTTCGCCAAACATGTGCTGTGGTACTGTGGCCAAATAGCTCTACCTTTGACTCATCTGTCAACAGCACATTGTTCCAGATGTGCTGGTCTTTGCCTAGGCGTTCATTGGCAAACTTTAGTCTTGCCCTGATGTTCTTTCTGGACAGCAAAGGTTTCCTCCTGGCACACCACCCATGTAGATCAAATTTGTGCATGGTGGACTCATGGTAATGATACTTACTTTACTTTTTAAGTTACTCATGGTAACTACATGGTAAACTCATGCACTTTGACATCAACAGTGGCAAGAGCTACCTGTAGGTCCCGTGATGACATTCTGGGGGTTCTTAGAGACTTCTTTCAGCATCTTGCGGTCTGCTCTCGGGCTGAAATTGCTGGGGCGGCTTGGCCTGAACAAGTTGACAGTTGTTTGGAATCTTCTCCACTTGTGGATGATCTTCCGGACAGTCGAATGATTGATTTCATATTGTTTGGAGATCTTTGTAAATCCCTTCCCAGACTCGTAGGCATCTATAACCTTTTCTAAAGGCCTCAGAGAGATCTTTTGATCTATGCATGGTGACGCCGCACACTTCAACAACAAAGAGCAAACCAAACTAAATGTCTGAGGTTTAAATAAGACAGGTTCCTCCAAGATCCTCTCTAACGATGTTCTAATCATTTGCACCTGAGCTGGTGCACCTGATTCTAATTTTAGGTATTTGAAGTAGTGATAAATGTTGGGGTGTACTTACTTTTTCCACATGCAAAATTTGCATTTATGTTTATTTAAATTATACAATGGACTACAAAATGTAAATGTTTCATGATATTTGTTATATTATATCACCTTTATCTATCAATATTGTTGAAATGAAGATCAAATAGCTGTATGTTGAAATATGTTGAAAAAGTCAAAACTTTACATGGGGTGTACTTACTTTTTCACGTGACTATATATATTGTTACAGACGCGGTTTTGGATGTTAGTTTACCGAGCGGTTTGGTATGACCGCGTCTGCACAGTTTACCCGATTCCACTCGAACGTTGGCCAAATCGCGCTATGCTAAATCAATTAAGGAAAGGACACAACGGCTGGGATTAAATGACACGACACCAGGGGTACAGTTCTCAAGACCTCCGGAGGAGGTTATAATATTTGTATGCAGAACGTCTAGATTACACGGACAAGAGGTACAGCATAGGAAGGTGGGCACTTAAACACGGTCTTATATTAGCCCCGACAGACCACAGATAAACGGGACAAGACTGACTCACACAGGGATTGATGGCAAGGAGGGGCAGGCAGTTGATAGCTCAAGGTGCACCTTGAGCTCAGGGGCAGAATCGACCCGGTCCGGTCCAAAGATGCGGGAGGTCTCTCTCAGCGCTAGGAGGTGACGTTCTTTCTCCAAGCTGGGGGCGCATCTGACGTCACCTCCGGTAAGTGGCTGCGTATATCCAGCGGGGAGTGACACGCCCTCGCTCATTAGCTCCGCCCCAGATGGAATCGGCCCGCCGCTTCTTATTGGGTGCGGGGGGTTACCGGGCTCCGCCCTTGACGAGGAGCTGACAGTCAGCCCCTTCGTGGTAACCCCGTCGGAGCACATGGGCAATGGCGGCCAACCAAGCCGGAGTGAGGACGCAC
>NC_136266.1:68530789-68623289 GCF_964187855.1 Myxine glutinosa
AAGAGCAGAAGAAGAAAGGAAAGCAGAGGAGAGGAGAGAAGAGAAACAAGCAGAAGAAAGGATGAAAACAAGGGAACTCGAAGCAGAGGAGAGAAAAGCGGAAAGGGAATTAAAGGAACGTGACATGGAGCTTCAGCAAGAAATTAAATTCAAGGAGCTGGAGTTAATGAGAGAACGGGGAGAGGCACCACCCTTGCTGACGGGGTCGACACCTTACCAGAAAACCTGGGATGTGGGCAGACATGTGAGGCTGGTTCCACCGTTCAGTGAAAAAGAAGTCGCGAAATTTTTTCCACACTTTGAGAAAGTGGCTCGACAATTAAACTGGCCGGAGGAGGCCTGGACCATACTCGTGCAAAGTTTGCTGGTGGGGAAAGCTCAGGAAATTTATTCGGCGCTACCAATGGACCAATGTGCAGATTATGAGGTACTGAAGACGCACATCCTCAAAGCGTATGAGTTGGTTCCGGAAGCTTACAGGCAAAAATTCAGGAATGCCAGGAAGAGGGAGAGTGAGACCCATGTGGAGTTTGCCAGAGTGAAAGAAAACATGTTTGATCGGTGGTGTGAGTCAAAAGGAGTCGGGAAAGACTTCGAAACATTGCGGGACTTGATCCTGGTGGAGGAATTCCAGCAGTGTGTCCACGAGGACATCAAAGTGTACCTGCAGGAAAAGAAAGTGCCAAAGTTGTGGGACGCAGCCACCATGGCAGATGATTATGCCTTAACCCACCGAATAGGGGTCCACGAACCTAACTCCTCGCCTAGATCTCCGCAGGGGAGGTGGGGAACAGCAGGTGCGGAGAACGACCATACATGGCGGCGGCCTCGAGATGATTATGGGGACAACTATGATACCCCACCTGTTCGAAATCAGAGGGATGCGGGCCCAAGACAAACTTATAGTTCGGGGGGCCCGAGGCAGACCACTAGTTTTTCCTCCGGGCCTACTTGCGCTTTTTGCAAGAAACCTGGACACTTGATGTCCAGTTGTTACCGCATGAAAAGCGAAGACCCAGAGCGGAGTCCGACTACTACGACTCCAAACGCAATGGCCATTGTGAGATATCGCCATCAAAAGGGTTACCAACCATTTATTTCAGAGGGGTTTGTGTCACGGGATGGAGCCTCGACTAACCGGAAACCGGTTAGGATATTGAGGGACACAGGGGCACATCAATCTTTAATGCTTGAAGGCATTTTGCCATGGTCCGAGGAGACGGCAACGGGGGATAGTGTTCGTTTACAGGGGATCGGGGGCGGTGTTAGTGCTCCCCTTCATGTCATCCATTTGGAGTCCGATTTGGTGTCAGGACCGGTCACCGTCGGTTTACAAGCCACGCTTCCTGTAGAGGGTGTATCTGTGGTTATCGGGAATGATTTGGCCGGGGGTCAAGTTTATGGTAACCTGAGGGTTGGTAAAGAGCCCAGCAGGGAAAATAACGCCACACCAGCTCGGGATGGCGACAAAAGGGCCAAGTTATTTGTAGGGGGACTGAACTTCAAAACAGAGGAAGAAGTTCTGACCTCTGTCTTCAACAGATATGGGCCGCTGGTGGAAGTGCGGTTGGTAAGAGACTGGGAAACGCAACAGTCAAGAGGGTTCGGCTTTGTCACGTTTGCCAGCACAAAAGACGCCAGAGAGGCAGAGAAGAATTGGAATGGCAAGGATTTGGAGGGTCGGACCATAACAGTAGGGAAGGCATTTCGTAGGCGTCGAGAGGTCTACAGGAGAGGACAACTGGGCGGTAGTTTTGGTGGTGGCGGCAATCAATATTATTTTGGAGGCTCCCTGAGTTACGGCCGCTCCCGAAGGAAGGATTGGCAAAGTAGTGGCCGAGAAGGAGACCGCTATTCATGGGACTACAGGGACAAGTGGTCCCACCCTAAGTATTAGGGAAGTTCTGAGAAGTTGAAGCACTGAATGCGGCGGAGCCGCCGAGCCAAGATTCCTACACGGATTAACCGTGAACGCCGTTCCTAAAGGCGTCCATGTAGTGAACTTTCATGCACGGACTAACCGTGAACTCCACGTTCCTCAAGGCGCCCATGTAGAGAACTTTCCTGCACGGACTAACCGTGAACTCCACGTTCCTAAAGGCATCCATGTAGTGAATAGTCGGCTTGGCCTCCCGGAAAAAGTGCTATCGAGTGGCTTAACTTTGGATCTTTGATCAACCCCTTAACCTTCATTCACAAGAAACTGACGGTCAAAGTCAGAGGGTCATGAGATGGAGTTTGATTTGGCAGGGACAATGTCGTTGCTGGTGCTTAGTCCAGAGTGAGTAATCTGGAGGGGTTGTGGTGAAATTTTGGTTGCTTTATTTTTAAGTGATAACTGTGCCCGGGGGGAACTGATAATGTGGGGGGGTTGAGTTATCTGGTTTGTTTCTCCAAATTGGCCGGCAAAGAAAGTTTTCGCTGGGTTCAAACTTTCTTTCTTGAAGGGGGGGAGTGTTACATATTTATGTGAATGTATGTGAATTACCATTCAGGTCTTTGCTTATCCGTGTGTAGTATATTAAGTTGTTGTGTAGTTGTTGTGGTTGGAGGGTCAGGAGCCCTTCTGAAAGAGTGGCCGGAAACGGAAGTGACCGGAAACGGAAGAGGAAAAGACACGAGGAAAAAAGGACGGGTATTCTTCTTCCTCACCCCGCTCCGACAAAGGTGGGATTGATTGAGCCGTGTGGAAAAGCGGCGTTCCCGAGCCTGTCTGGCGAGAGGAGTTACCGGGACGGATACCTGCCCGGTGGACGTCAAACTGTCGTGTGGCCGTGCACCGAGCCAGCGTTTGGCGCCGTTCGCGACACCGTCTAAAAAGACGCGTACGGGTCGCCCGTTGGGGCCTAACACGCCTGGCAAGCGGCGTGGGGCGTTTGGCTTGCTTTCCCGTCCCCGCTTCGCGTGGCCACGAGGGGCTGTAGCCGGGGTGCCTGGTACGATACCTGCCCGGTGGAAACACGTCCACCCGGGGTTCGTTCAACCGCCCGAGTGCGGCGACGCCGACCATCATCTTGGTCAGGAGGGGCCCAGAGACATTGTGCGGGACCGAGACCAAACGGGGGTCGTGAGTACTCACCGTGACACACGTATATAAGATGGCCATCTTAATCATAGGGAATTGATTGTGGGTTGGGAATTGTTGATGGTTGTGTATTGTTGATTGCTCGGGGAAAATCTCCGTGGTTGTGTCATTGAAATTGTATGGTATCATTACCATTGGAAATATATCCTTGAACCTCAGTTGTCTCTTGGGTGAAATTCATATGGATTGCGTGGCGAAAGCGCATATATAATACAGCTTGCTGGCGAAGTTCCTCTCACGGTCCGGGGGTCACCGAGACCAGGTATTCACCGAGGGGACCACGTAACACAATCACCTCACACTTTTCACAATACGCTACTGAATACACCTTTACACACACACACAGCATCATCTGATCTGACTAGTTTCCTTCTAACTTGGTGCTCCCCGTTTTCCCTTTAAACTACGCACATCCCACGTCGTTATCATCCATTCTAACCTCGATGTCCCCGGCTACCTGTCCAATGTCGCTACTTACCTCTACCGTTACCTATGGTCATCTCTAGGTCCCTATACATCATCCTAACCCTCCCGGGCTAGTTTTCACTGCCAAACCCCATAAAACGATAGCTCATGTGCCCCCAGTTGGATGTGAGAGATGACAGAGTTGCCATCCCATGACATCGGGTACCTCCCACTATCAATTTTGCCATCAAATTCCTGCAAATCAAAATTTGCCAATCTCTGCCAATCATTTTACCAATCAGTTGCCAATCAAATTTTGCCAATCACAAATTCCCTATCCCTACCAAATGTCCTTTAACTTGAGCCTCGGTTCGTCTTTACATTTCCAAAGCTCAGCTTCGCAAAGCCGAGCAATGAATGCGGGTGGTTCGTTGCCGGCGTTTGGATCCGTCCGGCATTCGGTGCAGGGAAGGAGGCTTACTCGGGCCGAGATTCCACGCACCATCTCGGCACGGAGCCGTCCGATGCCCCAATCTCGGCCGGCCGGAACGCTGCAACCACAAGGGGTCGCCGTGCCGACCCTTCCTACCTGTCCGCGAACCGGCCCGCCCGCTCCGCTTAGCGGAGCACGGACGCGACAGTTCGGAGCGAGGCCCGGCATGGATTGCGCACGGTGGTTCTTTCGAAACTGCCGTGGTTACGATCCCCGCTGGTTCCCGCTGCACACAAAGTCCGGCACGAACCGAGGGCTCGCTTCGGCTAAAAGTAGATCTAACCGCTGCTCCGTTTAACGTCGATGCTTCACTTGCATGCTCACACCACGCGTTCCGTCCCTTATTCACACATCCAGGTGTCTCCATACTCTCCGTCATTGCACCTTCTCTTACACACACCCCAGGTACACTCATTACGCTCACAGACTTCGTCACACACCTGACCACCGCACACCTTGGCACACACTTGTCGTTCGCACACCTCATCAACACACCTCTTCGCGCCCACTCCTCGGTCACATCCTCTGTGACAACCACGGGTATGCACTCATCTGCACACCCAATCACGTGCTTCACTACCAACTCAAGTGTGCATTCCCACACGCGCTCGACCATTCCAGGTGTGCATCCTTTCATTCCAGGTGTACATTCTCTCTCACCTGCCACAACCAACTCGTGCTCCGTGTCACTTTCGTCACTCTCACCACCACACTCGGTCGCGCATTCACACTTACTCTCGACAGCACACTCTGTAATCATGCACTCCTCTGTTACACACCTTTCTCGCGCATCCTCTTGCACACACTCTCCCATTACGCCCTCCGTAACACTCACCACAGGTGTGCACTCTTCCGTTACATCCCCTGTAACACTCCCCATGACGCGCTTCAATGTGCCCCCCGCACCCGCGCCACGACCAACTCACTCTCGACAGCACACTCACTCCTCGGCGCGCACTTTTTCCTCACACACCTCACACTCTCTCTCGGTACATACTCCGTACCACTCATGGGGGTGCATTCTTGCACACACCCGATCACCGCTGCACATGCTGGCTCACAAATACCTTCCGCATTCCCCAATGGCGGACCTCCTTGCACACCTCCTCTTTCCATACACTCCGGACCAGTCATACACCTCACCATTGGTCACTCACGAACACCCGGGTCTAAACCAACACCCAAGCTGACTGAATCTCCCCTCACACCATATACATTTCCGAGTATATCGCCACTCACCTCGGCACCTTGTCTTCGCTCCTCCTCCGCCACCTGCAAACTCTTTATTTGGTCAGTAAGCACATCATCACGATTTGAGCACAGACCTTGAACATATTCCATCACTTCCTCCTTTATCTCCTTCTGAGTTTCCCTCCGTCTCTTCTTAATTTCACTCACCCCCTCTTCCACTTCCTCTAATTTTTGCTTTACCTGTTTTATTTCCCAGTGTGCCTCCTCAATTTCTTCCTCTAATGCCACCTTGGTCGTTTCTATGTGCGTCCTTACTCCCCGTTCTTTCATCTCCATTGCTTCTGTTACCTCGTCCAACCTCTTTGTCAACCCCTCATGTACCATCTGACATGCCCTCTTTGTCGCTATGAGTTCTTTTTTTTAATCTCTTTCTGTGTCGCCTTCAACCCCCCGATTACCGCAGTGGTCTTCTTCACTGGCTCCCCCAATTCCTTTTGTCCCACCGTCAGCTGCTCTACTCCCCTTGTCAGGTCTTCTATGCCCCCCTGTAACCTAGCCGTACTATTTCTCACCTCTTTCCTCCATATGCTCCTCACCCCGCTTTACCTCCTCGCGTACCCCCGTGACCTCTTCGCCCACACCTCGTCTGATCTCCTCCCCCATTTCTCCCATCTCTTTGGTAGATGCTGCCCTCATCTGTTCCAAATCATTCCTCTGGGCATCCAATTTGGTTTCTAACCCGATTTTCACCTCCTCTATCTGATCTCCCATTTGTTTAATTTCCCGGGCGTATTGCTCCCCTATTTCCCTCAATTTGCCTTCCATTGTGTTTTCTAACCCCGTTAACCCATTCTTCACCCCTTTTATCCCGTTGTCTAACCCCTCAAATTTGTTGTCTAAACCCCCAAATTTATTGTCTAAACCTTCAAATTTACTGTCTAAACCCTCAAATTTACTGTCTAAACCCTCAAATTTGGCTTCTAGCCCTCCGATTTGATTTCCCAATTGCTTACTGGTGCCCCTTGCTTCGTCCCTCATTGCTCCCATCATTCTGCTTTCCATTTTCTCACTGTCAGCCCTCCTTCTGTCTTCCATTTCTTCACCCGACTTAACCATAAAGGCCTTTATTTGCTGCATGAATAGGCCCCAGTCCATCGGCGGCGCTGCTACGGTCACGGGCGCGGCGACATTTGGTGCCGCTGCAACCTCGTGCGCGAGGGCGCCATCTTGTGCGCCTGATACCCCCGCAACCACATCCTCCTTGCTCTCCTCTCTCTCCCCCATATACATTTCCCTGGAGTCCTGGGTCGCTTCTACCCCTTCTATCTCCCCCACCGGCACCCGATCGCCTTGATTATCCATGGCACGATTTTAAAATTTAGTGGTGTTTTAATAAAATTTTGGCCACTCGTAATTTTGAGTGCGCTAAGCGCACTTCAGGTCCGAATCTCGCTCCTGACACCAATTTGTTACGGATCTCAACGTCGGCCCCTTTTCCCCTTACCAAGGGGGGATTAATCCCCTTGTCCGCGACTGACCGACGTGAGTCCTGAGGGTCCTAACGCTCCTTCCGGTCGGGAGCAGCCAGGGTATTTGGTCTACGAAAAGTCCCAAGGACCTGAGTGCCACTCCTGACCGCGAAGCAGGGGAGGGACTCCCGCTCGAACCACGGTTTTAGATGGTCTCGTTGCCGAGCGGTTTTTAGCAACCCGAAGTTCGAGCCATTAGCATTCACTAACCCGATTCCGAAACGTTGGCCAAAATCGTGCCACAGGTACTCAATCGAGAAATCACTAAGATGACCGGACGAGCATGAAGAAGAAGACGAAGGTAGGAAATAACAGGATTTATTACTAATATTTACAAGACCAAAGACACCAAGGAAGAAGGAAAAATTCGAAAATAATGACAAGCAGAAGAAGACACAGTGCAATACTAGCTTACCTATACAGTCTTACTTATTCCCAGGGACAACACAAAGGACAGACGACAATCAGACTTACACGGGGAATGAAGCAGAAATGAATGGCAGGAGGTGGATGGCTGGACGGACGAGAAGGTGGGATCACAGGGCGGGAAGGATGCGGGTCCGGTTGGTGTGATTGCGTGGCTCGAGGTGAGCAGCCGCCGACCCTCCTCAATCATGTTCGCACGGCGGCATTGCGTCGCGGCCGCGGTCGAAACTGCCATCAAAGCTGCGGTGGTCAAAGCTGCGGTGGATTCAAAGCTGCGGTGGACTCAAAGCTGCGGTGGACTCAAAGCTGCGGTGGACTCAAAGCTGCGGTGGACTCAAAGTTGCGGTGGACTCAAAGCTGCGGTGGACTCAAAGCTGCGGTGGACTCAAAGCTGCGGTTGGACTCAAAGCTGCGGTGGACTCAAAGCTGCGGTGGACTCAAAGCTCATCGGAGGTCTCTCGCTTATCTGACTCATCTGCCGCATCTCCCGCATCTCACTCCGCAGTCCTTCCCCACCCCCTTTTATGAGGCGCGTGGCGATCAAGCCGCCGGCCTGTTGGAAACGCCCACCGGTGAGCTCGCCTCGGCCTTGATTGGTCGCGAGGGCTCACCGATCCCGCCCCTTGAGGAGGCGTTGGCAAAGCCACGCCTTGTTCCTGGCGCTTGGCTGACTCCTCCCACCTTCTGCTCCGAGATGACCTCGTGTTCAATGGAGTCTTGGGGTGAAGAAAACCGCCCAAAGCAGTAGTGGCGCACGCCGCCGTACTGGCGCTTTTTAGGAGGCGATGGGGGTGTCGGAGGGATCCTATCTTATTTCAATTCGGTGCAATGCAGTGTCAATTAATGGGAGACAGAGCCTTAACTGATACACATAATAAGGAAATAACTATTTAGAAGGGTCTATGGTGGCCTACGTGCTTGTACATGGACTAGCTAAGGGGATGATCTTTGACCTTTACACACAAAACGGAGGTATTTACAAGAATTACTAGAGGGGCATATTTACAAATAGGATTCTCAAAACCGCAACAATATATATATATATATATATATATATATATATATATATATATATATATATATATATATATATATATTAGTCCGGCAGCTAAGCTAAATATAGCATAACAATTGTGCATTTTGTGAGGAAAGCACCAAATTTGGCACACTAGTAGACTATCATATTATGAAAAGATCTGGATATTGGGCCATCTCAGATTCAGAGATTTGATTTTTGCAAGGTTTGCAGATTTGCAAGCTGAGATTGCAACGCCAGGGATGGCCGACTCCTTCCTGCGAGCTGCCCACGTCACCCACACAAGAAGAGCTCATCAAATCACTGCAGCGGCACTGCACATCCTGCAACACCGTGCGTATGAACGCCACTGTATGACATATGCTGATGATGCAGAAGACCTGCCTGAGTTCGAAGACTGGTGTCACCAGAGAGGAGAAGACATTCCCAACTTTCAGTACTGGGCAACTGTGCTGGAACTAGAGATGTTGGTACTGGTCTACGTGCGTTCTCTGCGGCAGGCTTCATTCACGATGTACCTTGATGCCCTGACGGAACTGGTCCCATGGTTCCATGCCTTAGACCACATACACTATGCCAGGTGGGTCCCTGTTCACCTGAGGGACACGGTTGCACTCCCAATGAAGCACCCAGATGTAGCCAGAGAATTCAGGGCTGGCAACTTCACTGTACAGAAGACGAAGAAGGTGGTCTCTTCGATCCCAATCGAATCGAAATCTTGCAAAAAAAAAATCTCTGAATCTGAGATGGCCCAATATCCAGATCTTTTCATAATATGATAGTCTACTAGTGTGCCAAATTTGGTGCTTTCCTCACAAAATGCACAATTGTTATGCTAAGTTGCCCCACTATATATATATACTAGCTCGGCTCTCTGCGCTCGCTTCACCAAGCGTCGTTACTGAGGAACGGGCTTATTTTTGCTGAGGCTAATGACTGTACCTGAGTTGCTTTGTTGTCATGATTTACACCAATCGTAATACAAACAATTACTTTGCACAAATGTATTTGTTGTGTTTGTGATATTACATTTTTATAGGCAATTTAGGTTGAAGATTTTTTTTTCAAGAAAGAACTCCTCAGCACACACATAGGGGAGGGGTAGGTGCAGACTGGAAGTTTGGGACAATTACACCTCACCACCAAGTAATTTAAAACACCTCACAGCCATAAAACACGTAATGAAAACACCTCACCACCACAAAATTAAAAACACCTCACAGCCATCAAACACGTAATAAAAACACCTCACCACCACAAAATTAAAAACACCTCACAGCCATCAAACACGTAATAAAAACACCTCACCACCACAAAATTAAAAACACCTCACAGCCATCAAACACGTAATAAAAACACCTCACCACCACAAAATTAAAAACACCTCACAGCCATCAAACACGTAATAAAAACACCTCACAGCCATAAAACACGTAATAAAAACACCTCACCACCACAAAATTAAAAACACCTCACAGCCATCAAACACGTAATAAAAACACCTCACAGCCATAAAACACGTAATAAAAACACCTCACAGCCATAAAACACGTAATAAAAACACCTCACAGCCATCAAACATGTAATAAAAACACCTCACAGCCATCAAACATGTAATAAAAACACCTCACAGCCATAAAACATGTAATAAAAACACCTCACAGCCATCAAACATGTAATAAAAACACCTCACAGCCATAAAACATGTAATAAAAACACCTCACAGCCATAAAACACGTAATAAAAACACCTCACAGCCATCAAACATGTAATAAAAACACCTCACAGCCATAAAACATGTAATAATAACACCTCACAGCCATAAAACACGTAATAAAAACACCTCACAGCCATCAAACACGTAATAAAAACACCTCACCACCACGAAATTAAAAACACCTCACAGCCATCAAACACGTAATAAAAACACCTCACAGCCATCAAACATGTAATAAAAACACCTCACAGCCATAAAACACGTAATAAAAACACCTCACAGCCATCAAACATGTAATAAAAACACCTCACAGCCATAAAACACGTAATAAAAATACCTCACCACCACAAAATTAAAAACACCTCAGTCATAAAACACATAATAAAAACACCTCACAGCCATAAAACACGTAATAAAAACACCCCACAGCCATAAAACAAGTAACAAAAGTATCTCACCACCACAAAATTAAAAACACCTCACAGCCATAAAATACGTTTAAAAAAAACACCTCGCAGCCACGATATTAAAAACACCTCACCACCACGTCATTTAAAAACACCTCACCACCAAGTAATTCAAAACACCTCACCACCACGTAATTCAAAACACCTCACCACCACGTAATTCAAAACACCTCACCACCACGTAATTCAAAACACCTCACCACCACGTAATGCAAAACACCTCACCACCACGTAATTAAAAACACCTCACCACCACGTAATTAAAAACACCTCACCACCACGTAATTAAAAACACCTCACCACCACGTAATTATAAATACCTCACCACCACGTAATTCAAAACACCTCACTACCATGTGATTAAAAAACACCTCACCACCATGTGATTTAAAAACACCTCACTACCATGTGATTAAAAAACACCTCACCACCATGTGATTTAAAAACACCTCACCACCATGTGATTTAAAAACACCTCACCACCACATAATTCAAAATACCTCACCACCACGTGATTCAAAACCACCACGTGATTCAAAACCACCACAACGTTATTAAAAACACTTCACAACCACGGAAACAAAAGTTTGAGGGAGTCGTTAAGTGAGAACACAGACACTGCCCAGATGTGTAGATATATAGATAAATGACTGTACCAGAGTTGCCGTTTTGTCATGGTTTAAACCAATCATAATTCAAACAATTATTTTGCACAAATGTATTTGTAATATACGTGATATCACATTTTATAAACAATTGAAGTTGAAAAAAAAAAAATTCCCCCAAAAAATTAATAATAATTGGAAATTTTTTCAAAACAAATACCCTTAGGACACACCGACGGGAGAGATATGTGCATACCAGAAGTTTGGTACGATTTCACAAAAGTTTGAGAAAGTAGTTCAGTGACAACACAACACAACACAACACAAGACAACACATGACAGACGCTACACAGATATATATATATAGATATATATATACACACACACATACCACCACAATGATCTTGTTTTTTTTTGTTTTTATTTTTTCTCACAATTCTATCTCTTATGATTTTCAATTCTTATTTCTCTTTTTCAATTCTTATTTAAAAATGCATTTAATTAATTGTACAGTATTGGTTGTTCCTCAACTTAAAAAGAAATAATTTAAAGATTGCTGCAAATGATTTAATTAATGATTTAATTAATTTAATGATTTAATTATTTAACTTTTTAAATGCTTTTTAATGATTGATGTAATGACATACACACACACACACACACACACACACTCACACACTCACACACTCACACACTGACACACACGCAACGGGGTGTGTGTTTAAATGTCTTTTCGTGTTTAAAAAAACATTGGGGTGTCGACTATTGCAAGTACAGTATGTCATAAGCAGAACTTTTTGAACGCTTTTCATTGTTTTCTCAAGGTTGTGTAATGTTCCTCTGTTCCTTCTTCTGATGCTCGACATCTGCTTTGCTTTGACTTTGAGTTTGCAGCATTCTTCAGACGAGGTAGTCGGTGTACAACACCCTACCTGGCCTGTCGTGTGAAACACTTCCTGGTTGTGAGTTCATCATGTGCCGCGATTTCTCACCCACATTGGCCACCTGGTGTGTTCTGCAATCTTTATTTCCATATTGTTTCGTTCTATTCCCCTATTTGTATTCTGTTTTGGGCCCATTTGACCCTGCCGGTGGTGAGCTGCACTGTGCTCCCCGTTCCATTCGTCGTTCTCTGGTGACACCTTCTGTGCGGTGCCGGGTCTGCAGCGCCTCATCCATTCCCATCGCGTCACTCTCGCTTCGCCCACCTTGATCTGTGCGCGTTGCTCGGAAGAGCCTTCGGGGTCCGACGAGCTCGTTCGCGATTCACCTGGGAAATATGAATGAGTCTTTGCCATTCCGCCTCGCCGAGCATGGAGGAGCACACGATGCACTCAAGGAGGTTTGGGAATCCCACCACAGTCCAAATCTTCATCCTGCTTCTCTTCCCTTTCCTCTCCCTCTCTCTCCCACTGTCTGTCTACCTCACTCTGCGTGTGTGTGTGTGTGTGTCCCCACCTCTGCGTGTGTGTGTGTGTGTGTGTGTGTGTGTGTGTGTGTTTGTCCACTTGTGTGTGTGTGTGTGTGTGTGTGTGTGTGTGTGTGTGTGTGTGTGTGTGTGTGTGTGTGTGTGCGCACGTCCGCCTGTGTGTGTGTCTTTGTCTCTCACTCTCTCTCTCTCTTTGTCTCTCAAACTGTCTCTCTCTTTGTCTGTCACTCTCTTTCTTTGTCTCTCACCTTCTTTATTTCTCTCTCTCTCTCTCTCTCTCTCTCTCTCTCTCTCTCTCTCTCTCTCTCTCTTCTCTCTCCTCTCTCTCCTCTCTCTCCCCTCTCTCCCCTCTCTCCTCTCTCTCCTCTCTCTCCCCTCTCTCTCCCCTCTCTCTCTCCTCTCTCTCTCCTCTCTCTCCCTTCTCTCTCCTCTCTCTCCCCTCTCTCTCCTCTCTCTTCTCTCTCTCCGCAGTGCTTTAATGTGAAGCCAATGCTCTGTTGGCTGAATCTTGTCTCATTCCCTCGAAATTCAATCTCTTGCACTTTGAATGCTGTGATGATAAGCGCGCTATTATCCCTTCACCAGTACTTTTTGTTCCAAGTTGCAGTTGGTTCTCGTGCTTTAAACGAGTCACCATGTGACTGGCTGGCAATGATTGTTGTGAAATTCCTGCCAGGTTTGGCTGTCTTTGCTCAGTTGTCACCAACGTACTACGCCTGATTAGCGATTTTTATTGTTGTGGATGTTTGCAGTGGTCATAAAACGTACTAGTGTTTGCTGATACTTTTGAGACAAGGTTAAATATTTTTCCTCACGGTTGGTATTTCTTGGATGCTGAGGATGTTTAATGACAGAGTTAGGTAATGCATGCGATTAATCAGACGTATAGAGTCGATAATCTGGTTTCTCAGTACAGAATGCCATGATTGTGGTTATGCTGTGCAGATGATGCATGCTGTTGGAAGGTTTGCTTGGTATGGAGGTTTCTAAATCCCAAGGGGTGCCATGTCTTCAGCCACCACAATTGCACAGCGCTGATAATATTCAATGCAAAAATGACACCGCATTGCCTGATTTTGGTCAAAGAAAAACCTTTCTGCTTTTAATGTTTTATTCTGTTTTTGGTTATCTAAAGGTATTTGTGGAACTTTCAACACACATCACATGCAGAACGACATTGGACATCATTGTACTTTAATGTGAATTAACAAGGACATGTATGATTTGAAACTGGGTTGGGAAAGAGAAAGAGAGAGAGATAGAGAGAGAGATAGACAGAGAGAGGGAGAGAGACAGAGAGACAGAGACAGGAAAATGCCAAACAGGGCGAATGACTGAATTGTGGGCCATCAACGAATTGTTTTATTTGAGTCCGCTTCAGTAGTACTGTGGAGAGCCATGGCTGCTATTTATGAAATGTGAGGTTTCACTCATTTTCATGCAAAGTAGGTGTCACGTGACCAGTCATTCGATACATTATGCATGTTTTTGGTACAGTATTGGCAAGATGGTATCCTCAGTTGAATTGCAGTGGAGTATGAAAAGTCCTTGATGAAAGTGAATCGAACAAATTGCTAAACTGATTGTGGGTTAGGCTTGGAAACGGATCGATATGTTATATATTACGTATTGTCCTTGCAAAATGTCGTATGCTCTTGTTGCTAAATGCACTTAGTTCCTGTCGTAACAAGAGAGGAGTGAAATTGATGTGAGAACTCCTAAGACATGAACAGTATTGTAGAGTTATACTATCTTAACAATAGATGTTGTGTGTAGTATATATATGTGGGATGCGCAGGAACAAACAGGCCCAGAGGCACCCAAGTTCAACCTCCCAACCCCACAGCAAAGACAATGCATGGCACCCTACCCCAGAGATTGAAAATGGCGAGGCCATTCAAGGTTTCTAACCGTAGGGTGGATGGTCATACTCCCCATGGTCGGCAGGTAATAACCAACCTACTACTGTTGGTTTTAATTCATAGTTTTCCTTCTCAGCGAGTAGTATTCACTATGACTATCGCGTCCCACCTCCATGAGCTTTCTAGTTTTAAGGTGCCAGAAACTCACCTTTCACACCACCGACATTTGTTGAAACTGTTATTTGGGGCTATTTGATTTGCTGACCATAACAGGTACTTCTTCACAATCAAGGTGCTCATCCCTTACCTTTATCATTCCTAGTGTTTCGTGTTCCTCCCCGACCTCCTGGTCTTGGTATACCTCCGAACCCCGAGAGGAGCCACGGCAGAAAAAATATGTTATTCTGTGTCCGTAATCAAGAGTGAAACCACACCAATGATTATAAACGAACAAATGCTGTATTAAAAATCGCACACAAGAATAACAGTACAACCAACGGCAATCAAAGTGCACTCAATATATCTTAAGATGGTACCATCTGCTAAAGTAAAGTAACTCACTGCGCTCCCAGTGAATGGAAAAGAACACTCCTCAATATATCTATAACTCATAGGTGATCCCGGCGAAGAGGCGATGAGGCGAGTAATGAGGTGTAGGCAAAGCGTGGACCGTCCCGTTGTCCAAACCCACAGCAAACTGGCGGCGAAAAGGGAAATCCCAAAGGCGCGATCCAGACGTGCACGTTCACAGTTCCATCAGCGAACCGCAACATAATCTTCAAATGCCGCTTTTGCACACACACATCCCCGGCAAACGGCCGGAGGGTGAGACAAGCTGACGCGGAGCAAAACCTTTTTCAGTGAACGACGCGCGAGGTTCAAAATGGCCGACGGCTCTTACTTGAGTCGAAGCGACCTGGCGGGGGATTCTTCGGACCCTCAACGCCTATACCTGACTACGCAGGTTTCTCAATCCTCCAACGATAACACCTATCGCAGGAAATTCCTTTCAAGGAAACTCAAAGGTCACTCGCGACGTTCGTTCGATCATGCTCGCTCCGGAGCTTCAAGACACGCGTCTTCTCCCACTTTTCTCGCCACGCCTCCTCCTCTTCCTCTCTTTCGTCGTCTTCCGGTTCTCGATCTGGTTTCCTGTTTCATTTAAAATATAAACTCTTTTTGCCTTTTAACAACAATAACCTTACCTTTCAACAACAATAATCGCCGTTTCCTTCAAACCCCAATAAGAATAAAAAAAAAACACCTTTAGAGGCCATTTTTCCCCGCAAAGCGGGGGTTGGCCTTTTTCGGGAACCGTGGTTGTTGTTGTTTTTCGGTCCCCTTTTTGAAGCAATGTTTTACGGCCGGATGCCCTTCCTGACGCCAACCCTTTTTGCCGCCTTTAACGACAAACAGGGAATTACCAGTGAGCTGGTACTCAATTAGCCGACCTCGGAAGGATGACAGGCTGAGTCAACCCCCCTGGCGTTAATTCAGCGATCGACCGGGATTCGAACCCAGGATCCTAGGATCCTAAGCCGGCACCCTAGACGCTAGCCTAACACCAGGGCTAAACCCCAATAAGAATAATAACACATAACTATAAATGTTTCAAGTGGATGAAAACCACAACCACGGAAGTGCCGAATCCGTAACACTAGCCCTTTGGACCCCAATAAGAATATAACAATCCATAGTGAATTTTTTTTTTTCTTCCAAAAGATCATTTTCAATACAACATCAGTGAGAAGGGAATTGATCTGCTGTCGGTGTCAATGTGGTTTGGGTTTTGTTTTTCTTGTCGATGAAAGTTTCAATCCACAACGCTTGCCTAATACTGCTTTGTCCAAGTTTACACAACGTAGCATCACACTGCCTGTTCTTTTCCAGGATCGTCTGTAATCCTGCCATTTAAAGGTGTCAGCCCAAGTCAAAACCTACATGAGATTTGAAGAGCAACCAGCTGGAAGGTTTTGGGTAATATTCTGGAAGAACAGTGTTGAAGAATCACCTTTAAATGTCCAGTGTCAGACCACTTATGGTTAAATGTTGAACCATAAGGTCGTACTTTGAATGAAGTGTTCTTTAAAATCCTTTTCAAAATAACGAAACCCATCAGAAGTGCATGTATAAATTGTCTGGTTGTGGGAAGTGCCTTTGAATCCCTGGAGGAATGTGGGACACCATGTGACTGCAGGTGCTCTGAGGCATGAAAGCAATAATGTACTCAATGACCCTTCAGTTGGTGTATGTGGGTTAAAGGGTTATGGAGAAATTTAAATCGACATAAACCCAGGCCTGATCCAGGTTTACACTGGGAAGACAAGTACATTTTACCATCCTGTCGGAGTCTGGAGGGTTTGATTATGTGTGCCCAAAGGCGATAGTTTTCTCATAAAAATTTTTTTCCCACCATAACATCCATGGTTCCTCACCTGCCACTGGCGATCCAACTACTGTTCTCAGTGGATCACCAAAATGGTTAAAACATAAATACACCGATTAAAATAATTCCACACGTGACAAGGTGAATGCCTCAACTCTGTGTTTGCCTCAAAATCTTGTGTCCCAAACCCGTCCCTCTCTGTACCCGTCGTACCCAGCTGCTCCTGGACTCTGTGTCCTCTCCTGACAAGGTGGATAAGTTTGTCAATCCTCGACTATGATTCTGCAACTGGACCAGATGGCATCAGCCCACGGTTCCTAAAATCCTGCTCTGCTGCTCTATCTCACCCACTCTCTGTCCTCTTCACCCTCTCTTTTGCTCAAGGTCATATGCCATCTGCTTGGAAATCAGCAAACATTACCGCTTTACACAAAAAAGGTGCAAAAACAGATCCTTGCAACTACAGACCAATCAGCCTTCTCCCAATTATCAGCAAAGTCATGGAATCAATCATTGCTTTGGATATCAAATCTTTCCTCTTCTCCAATGGCTTGATCTCTGATCATCAATTTGGTTTCAGACCAGGTCACTCTACTCTGGACATGCTGCTTCTGCTGTCTCAACAATGGATGGAGGTCATCAATGCCAAACAGGAAATTAGAGCTGTCTCCCTTGACATATCACGTGCCTTCGATACGGTGTGGCACCCCGCTCTGCTCACCAAACTCTCCTATGGTATCCATGGTAATCTCCACGCATGGCTTGCGGACTTCCTCTCTGGCCATAGTCAACGTGTGGCCCTGAATCTCTCATCTGCCCTTCCTCTTCAGGCTGGAGTTCCTCAAGGCAGTGTTCTGGGCCCTGTGCTTTTTGTGGTCTTCATCAATGATCTCTCTGACTCTCTTGAAAATCCTCTCTGTCTCTTTGCTGATGACTCTACACTCTGCCGCTCCATTCCACATATCTCAGATCGGCAGTCTGTGCCTCCTCACTCTCTGTAGACCTGGACAAAATCACAGACTGGCCAAACAAGTGGAACATGTCTTTCAATCCTGACAAATCTCACACTCATACTATGTCTCTCTGAAAAGACCGACTGGACAACCCTCCCATCTACTTTCTCAACAATCCTCTCCAAGAAGTTCTGTCGCTCAAACTTTTGGGTCTCACTATCTGCCATGATCTTTCTTGGAAAAACCACATTTCCAAGCTGGCCTCCAAAGCCAGTCGCCGACTGGGCATCCTCCGTCGTGCGAAGTCCTTCCTTGGCACACCTGAGCTCCTCACCACATACAAGGCTTTCATCCGCAGCTCAATGGAATACTGTTCCCCCCTATGGGCCGGTGCTCCTGCCTCATACCTAGCTCGGCTTCACGCTGTTGAAACCAAAGCTTTCAGAATCATTGGAATCTCCCGCGATGAAGCTATCTCTGAGGGCCTTTCACTCACTCACCGCAGGCAGGTAGGTGGTCTTTCTGTCTTCTACCGACTCCTCTCCGGCCTTGCTCCCCCAGCTCTCTCTGTGCTCTGTCCCCCAAATATTCCTACAGGTCGCACATGATCTGCCAGCAACCCTCTGATGGTTAAACTGCCGAAATCTCGGCTCTCTGCTCACCTTCACTCTTTCATTCCTCTTTTCTCCTGCCTCTGGAACAAACTCCCACACTCCCTTCAATCCCACTCCTCCCTCCAGGTCTTTAAAACAGCTGTTCACCACCATCTCTTATCTTCCCCCATCCAAAACCTTGATCTTTTCTACCCCCGCTAATTCACCCCAGATCCACCTTGTTTGAAATTCCAACTTCTTTCCTGGAAGTCCTGGCAGTGTCCATATGTTTTATACCTCTCCCACCTCCCCTTCCCATGCCTCCCCCCCCCCCAAAGCCCTCTCCCTCCCACAGATCTCTCGATGTCTCCATGTCTCTCGGTCCCTGCTCTCAAATGTTGTGTTTGTGTCCTTCCCCCTCTCTCCCCATCTTGTCTACCGCTCCCGATGTTATATGTTTTATGTGTCGGTTTGTCTTTCTGTGTGATTAATGTTCACTCTTTCACAAGCCTCGATCTTGTATACAAAAAATATATATATATATAGCTGTATGTTTAAATATGTTGAAAAAGTCAAAACTTTACATGGGGTGTACTTACTTTTTCACGTGATTGCAAGTGATTACAAAAGCTGCAGGGCACGGGCTAACTCGAACGACACTTGGTAGAGCACATAAATCTGCCAAGTTTAACAGTTTACGTTTTGTATCCCAATGATAGGCCGGATCTGGTTTCTGATCTGAACCAAAATCTAATCGGCTTGTTCCTGTCACCTGTATTGAACTCGTCCACCACGTTTTGTCACAACCTGTCCAAAAAAAACCCAACCTTTTGAGAGATTGTGCTATATATAGTTTTTGGCCATATCTTTCAAGGGTGAAGAATTGCTTTACAAAACTCTCGTATCTAGATGCAGATCTTCATTAAAATGGAATCGATTTGTCCTTATTACATGCCCAACCTGTTCACCAAGTTTCCTCTGAATCCATCCAAAACATTTTGAGATGTCCTGCTCACACACAAATTAGGGTGAACCTCCGCCACCAAATATAGCTGTTACTGGTACAAAGTGCAACCCTGAGGTCAGGAATGCTTGCTTACCCAATATGTTTATCGTGATTTGAGGAAGCAATCCCAAGAAGGAAGACAGTCAAAAGGAAAATTCTAAATGAGAACAATGAGGAAATGGTTGAGTTGAAAGGGTCCCAGTTCTTGTTTGTACAGCTGCTCTGTCTACCTGTAACCAGGGCCGGCGCTACCATTAGGCCAACTAGGCAGCCGCCTAGGGCGCAGACATCAGAGGGGCGTATTACTGAACTTGTAGCAATAGCTCAAAGACTTCCAAAGTCTATGCTGCCACAAGAAGTAGTTCTCTTCATACTACAACAAAACTCCTGGATAATGTGCCTAATGTTTCCGTTGCTTTAAGGATCCTTCTCACACTTCCAGTATCAGTGGCAAGTGGTGAACATAGTTTCTCAAAGCTCAAAGTTATAAAAATTTACATACGCTCTACAATGTTGGAAAAGAGACGAGTTGGCTTGGCAACTATATCAATTGAACATGCCCAGGCATCAGCACATGATCTGGTTGAATTTGTGACAAAATTTGCAAAGGAAAAGGCACGCAAAGTGAGATGTTGATGTGTCTGAAATTGAAACTTTTATGAGACATTTTAAACTCTGTTTGTCTCTTTTTTTGTTTGTTTCTCTGTCTGACTGTAAGCTAAATATTGTGGTAACATGACAGGTTGGTTACGCCAAGTATCCTTAAATGGTATATGCAGTCACGTGAAAAAGTAAGTACACCCCATGTAAATTTTTGACTTTTTCAACATATTTCAACATACAGCTATTTGATCTTCATTTCAACAATATTGAGAGATAAAGGTGATATAATACAACAAATATCATGAAACATTTACATTTTGTAGTCAATTGCATAATTTAAATAAACATAAATGCAAATATCGCATGTGGAAAAAGTAAGTACACCCTTGGCTCTAATAGGTGGTATTGCCCCGTTTGGCAGAAACAACCTCAAGTAGGTGTGTCTTATAACTGTCTACCAGTCTCTGACATCAACTGGGAGAAATTTTTGCCCACTCCTCCATGCAGAATTCTTTCAGCTGTGCGATGTTTGAGGGGTTTCTTGCATGCACAGCTCGTTTCAAATCCCCCCACAACATCTCGATGGGATTTAGATCCGGGCTTTGACTTGGCGATTCCAGAACCCTCCATTTCTTCCTTTTCAGCCATTCCTTGGTGGATTTACTGGTATGTTTAGGGTCATTGTCATGTTGCAAGGTCCGGTCCACCTTCGGTTGAGCTTCAACTTACCGACAGATGGCCTCACATTATCCTCAAGCACCCTCTGGTACAATGAAGAATTCATAGTGGATTCTATGATGGTGAGCTGCCCAGGCCCTGATGCAGCAAAGCGGGCCCAAACCATAACATTTCCACCAGCATGCTTTACAGTTGGTATCAGGTTCTTGTGGTCAAATGCTGTCTTTGGTTTTCGCCAAACATGTCTTCTGGTACTGTGGCCAAATAGCTCTACCTTTGACTCATCTGTCCAGAGAACATTGTTCCAAAAGTGCTGTTCTTTGCGTAGGTGTTCATTGGCAAACTTTAGTCTTGCCCTGATGTTCTTTCTGGACAGCAAAGGTTTCCTCCTGGTACACCTCCCATGTAGATCAAATTTGTGCAGCCTCTTTCTAATTGTAGACTCGTGCACTTTGACATCAATAGTGGCAAGAGCTACCTGAAGGTCTCGTGATGACATTCTGGGGTTCTTAGAGACTTCTTTCAGCATCTTGCGGTCTGCTCTCGGGCTGAACTTGCTGGGGCCGCCTGGCCTGAACAAGTTGGCAGTTGTTTGGAATCTTCTCCACTTGTCGATGATCTGTCGATGTCGATGACAGTCAAATGATTGATTTCAAATTGTTTGGAGATCTTTTTAAATCCCTTCCCAGACTCGGCGGCATCTATAACCTTCTTTCTGAAGAGCTCAGAGAGCTCTTTTGATCTAGGCATGGTGACGCCGCAAACTTCAACAACAAAGAGCAAACAAAACTAAATGTCTGAGATTTAAACAAGACAGGTTCCTCCAAGATCCTCTCTAACGATGTTCTAATCATTTGCACCTGAGCTGGTGCACCTGATTCTAATTTTAGGTATTTGAAGTAGTGATAAATGTCGGGGTGTACTTTCTTTTTCCACATGCGAAATTTGCATTTATGTTTATTTAAATTATACAATGGACTACAAAATGTAAATGTTTCATGATATTTGTTACATTATATCACCTTTATCTGTCAATATTGTTGAAATGAAGATCAAATAGCTGTATGTTGAAATATGTTGAAAAAGTCAAAACTTTACATGGGGTGTACTTACTTTTTCACGTGACTGTATACTTAAAGGTGTGTGAAGTAAAAGGTTTGAATGTTGTGTTGCCAATGGCTGAAGTATGCATTATACCGAGTGCCCTTTAGTTCAAAATGATTTGTGTGCCAAAATATTTTATTTTGTATTTGCGAAAGATAATCAAAGATTGATTATTTAAAATTTTGATTTTGCATATCTAAAACTTATTGCTCAAACCAAAAACTGTTTTGTTTTTCTGTAATTTCCATTCACACACTCATAAAGGGACCACTTTCTTTATTTTGCATTGCAAACCACATGTCGTGTCATATTTTTTAAGTGAAAGCCCATTTGCCCAAAAGCTTTTTGCCCAAAATTTGCCCAAAAACTGCCATATTTATGGATATTGCAGCTTTAATATTGGTGCTGTTGGCATCTCATGGTACTTATTCTTGCAATTTAAAATAAATTTAGCAGTTTCAAGTTTTCTGCTTTTTATTTTTTCGATAAAACATCTTTTTAATAATCGAAGTTGGCAAAAAATTTTTTAGGGGGGGGGGGGGGGTGGGAGGGGATGCAAGTAGCTGGCCTTGCCTAGGGCACAAAATAGTCTGGCGCCGGGCGCCCTGCCTGTAACAACAAACGTTGACTGAATCTGAATAGATGTAAAATTTATCAGCGTGTACCAATGCCCCAATCCTTGGTAATGTCGATGGATCAAGAAGCACAATGGCGAAGTCGATTACGCTCATAAGGAATATTAAACAAAAGTCCAAAGTAGCCATCTATATGACGTCGATGCATTTTCGGTTCGATGTGCTGTTCTTGATCGTTATGACATGTTATTGTATCATGAAAAAATGTTATTGTATCATGCCTGTGATGGATGCTGTGAAAAGAAACAGGTGGAGATGGTTTGGTCATGTGTTGAGGAAGGATGAAAGTGACTGGTTGAGAAGAGTGATGGAAATGAATGTAGAAAGAAGTAGAGGATGGCAAAGACCCAGAAAGACTTGGCTGAAGATGATCGAAGAAGAAATGCGGGCAAGGGGGTTAACAAGGAGAGATGCAGAAAATAGGGCAAAATGGAGAAGATTGTCATGGGGACCGCAAGGCTAACGCCCGCTCTAGCAGGGAAAATGGCCTTAAAATGCATGTTGTAGTTGTTTTATTGTATCATGAAATGATAGATCTATACCGATAAGATATGGGACTTCGCCAGCCTTCCAGGGAAAAAGAAACGGTACTCCTGATAATATATGAGAAGATCGAGTAGTTTAAGCAGCATTTCGAAAACACAGGCCAAAAAATTTGGTGACTGAAGCTGAGAAAATGATTGAGAGTTTTGTGTGTTCATTGTATGCATGAACAAAGTGAAGAGGGTTAACCGAGCACATTGTAAAATGCTTAATGTTTGGTTTAGGCTGAATGACAAACACTTGTGTTTGGAAAAGATCAAAGCGATGGAGTGATTACTGCTACTGTATATACCATGGCGATCAAGTCTGAAGCAACTACACACCTTGTGCGCGAGCAACATTATAATGTGATGGAAGTTAAAGGTGGAATGTGATGAAAACCCTCGTCCTGTTGATGACAATGACTGAGGCAAATATTGCTCAGTGTGTGGGTTCTATGCAGCACATGTCTGTGGGTAGCATCATTTACTTGGGCAGCATCTGTGCCACTGATGCAGTGCCCATTGTAGGTTACAACAGGAATTTGCAGTTTGTTTAGAGTTTTTTTGTTGTGTTTTTGGATCCAAGATCGAGCCTCGTGTAAGCGCTAACATTAATCACACAAAAAGTCAAACCGACACAGAAAACACAAAATAAGGGGAGCAGTAGACAAGATGGGGAGAGAGGGGGAAGGACACAAACACAACATTTGAGAGCAGGGACATCGGGAGAAATGTGGGAGGGAGAGGGCTTGGGGGGGGAGGTGTGAGAGGTATAAAACATATGGAGTTCCGGTGATAGCTCGCCTACTCTTTGTGAAGGACACCATGGGATCTTTAACGTCCACAAACGAAGGTCGACAGATGGGACGCCAGTTTAACATCCATCCGAGGGATGACGCACACATGGATGAATCACCCTGCATGTGAAACTGGGATGATAGTCCATAGCTCGGTCGGGATTCAAACCCAAGCCGGACAGCTTAGAGGCAAGTGTGCTCCGCTTCTCGGCTATCCTACCAGCCCACAAGTATTGCTGTGCCGGATCTTGATGAGTATAGTATTCAATTCGCAGTTGATGTGAACTCAGAACACATGCCTTTGCAAGTTGTGTTTGGCACAAAACTCCTGCAGTCAATGTTGACTCCATAATTCAATAAATATGCCCCTGGGAAATCAATATTGTTGAGCTTTTCATTTATCCTGCTTTGGTTTGAAAATAAAATGTAAAATAGCATTTCACAGCTAGCAGGTAAAATTGGAGTTTCAAAAAGAGACAAATGTGACAAAACACAGCGTTGTATGTGAAATTTCCCCTTTATTCTTAATTGGGCCAGGGTTGCCCTTGTGCAATAAGATTTGCAATTCTGAACTGTGCACACTTTTTACTTTAACAGTTATCGAACTTTGACTCGGATAGATGGGTAGATGTACTCGTCTCATGCTCTGAAGGCTTTTGAAGGTCGGTTTACCAAGTGATCTCTGCACCCACCAGATCGAGGACTATTGTTTCGGTCTACAAGTGAAGCTTTTCGGCGGGTGTTGATCGGATACATCGTGAAAAAGCGATTTGGAAAGGTCTTTTCAAACCCGGTTTGATTTTAGTCGGAGTCGTGACAGCTTCTGCTCCAGAGGTCGACAACGAGCGGTGGACAGGATGGAATTGTCTTTGTCTCACCACCGGTGTTCTGCACATCGGCGTAATCTGAGATGTAATGAAGAAGCGCTGCTTTTGGAAGTTGATCGTGTGTTTATGTAATGCCGTCAGGATTTGACTCTTAAATTTCACGGGAACAGCTTTTTAATGTTTCTTTGTGTATTGAAGGCATGTACAAGAGGGAAAGGGAGTGGGGCATCTTGCAAGGTCAATAATCGTGTTTGCGAATTGTTCGGTTGTTTCTAATTAATATGGTTTGGCCTGTTTGTGTTTCCCATCTGAGCACTCAGTTCAGGATTCTGGGATTCCCGGTTTAAATCCCACATTTATATTTTGATTTATCCTATGGCTATTCATGTCCTCGTCGTCAGGCAGCTTAGGACCGGATTTGAGATGGATATGGACGTTCCAGACAAAAGCACCAATTTTTTCCCACATGTTACCATAGCTTTCCATTTTTGAAAGGAACCACTTCTTCCCAATACATTATGACGGCCATCTTTGATTTTTAAGATGGCCGCTATGTAAAAACCTATATCTTCCAATATCTCAGCTTCTAAGCCACTTAGGATCACAATCTTGGTGTCTAAACATACATTTTCTGGGTCAAGGAATACAACTATACCTTCTAGAAAAGCAGCAGACGATTTTTATTAACACAAGAAAGAAACTGAACATAAAACGGAATACTGTTAACGTACCATAGTCACTGAAAATACTGCAAAAAAAATGTATTCGGAGGAAGTGGTTCCTACCATAAATGGAAAGCTAAAGCTATGGGTAGCATGTGGGGAAAATTTAGTGCTTTTGTCCAGAACGTCCACATCAATTTGCCAAGCTGCCTGACTATTGTAATTCGTGGGAAGGTAAGTCTCCTGCATGTAATAGATGGCGCGCTTAATGTGTAAGGCACCATTGTGTAGACAGATGTGTGTGAGGCTCCATTTTCAGGTTGTGGGAAAGCACAACCTCCCGACATCCTCTCACCATTTTGCCGCAACTGTTTGACCATCTTTGTGCTGTATTCTGAACCACATGGAGGAAGATTATGAATATATATGGTGATGTAATTTTTGGTGTCAGAGATTTTTCTCCCCTGCATGTCACTGGCACAGCCAAAACCATTTTGATCCTTGTTCTCGTTTTGGTAATGCCGCGATCCACGCCACTTTCACGTCTCCAATTTATACTGTTCCCCGCCAGGTTTTGTGACCAGGCTTTAAATAACAGCCACTTATTGCCTCCTATGGAGTTCTCAGAGTGACCTGGAAGACAATCTCTCCAAAGCCGAGAGCACGGAGTATTATTAGCTTGCATTTCCTTATTGTCAAAAGTTGTCAGTGTTTTATGGTCGTTTTTGGGTCCATTTTGTCGGAAAGTCCTGATGAGGTCTTGCCTCTTGCCTCTTTAGAGCCACGACGAAGAGGCTATCGTAGATCGAGGAAAAACGAGCGTGAACCTCACGACTAATTATGCGGAGGAAGAACTGTACGGTAAACTGACCATTCAATTATTCATTCATTCGTTTGCCTCTTTCCTTCCCACCACCAGCTCTCTGCTGTTGCATAAGTGCTGCAAACTCGAAGTTATCAATGACTATCCACGTCCTGGTTGTAAGTTGCATTAGACCACAAGCACATGTGACATGTCGAGCTGGCACGAATGTTCTTTGTGTTTATGGAGACGTGGTGTTCCAAAGCGTGTTTCTGATTAACGCTCCGGATACTTTAATCCTGCATGCAAAGCACTTTCTTCGTTCAAACATCTCTTCAACATGGCTTGTAATGTTGACTCATTAAATGATTACGATACAAGTAGCCATTGACATCGTTGCCTAAAATAAAGTTTTACTTTCCTTTTCACATCTTCACCAAGATATTGTTCAGAATCTTTTGTTCACACTGCAGCAGAGTAAATTGTTTGAGTGTATTTCTTCAAAGTTTTTGCTGATTTAGTTTCTGGATTGCTTTTTTGTTTTCCGGAGTTTTTATTTTTTCGTTCACTCAGAGCGAAAGAGATTGGAGAGGTCATTCTACTGGGGAGGGAGGGGTTGGTGGGTTCATTTGACGCAGCTGTGAACAGAATTATTATGGTCAAGAGTAGTTGTACAATGTTGTTTATCATTTTACTTATTAATCTTAACAATATAGGGTTTCTTTTTTTTTTTTTGGACAATTTTATTTGTACGTTTGTTTGTATGTTTTGTACGTTTGTCTCGTTTAATATGTTTATTATGCATTAATTTTTTTTTTTTTTCAGCACATCGTACTGTCTACGTGGGACTGCACGTACCCACAGACAGGTATACCCACAGGAGAGGGCACAGACATCGTGCACATCGACACCACCATCACAAACGCCGAGAGCGTGACCAAACAGCCAGTCCTGAGACAGATGATTCAGCATTTCACGGTATAGCAATTTGTTTTCCTCCACACCCTCCCCTGCCCCACATTCTTGAATCATCTTTCCATTTTATTTCACTCTTTAGTTTCCTTCTTATTTTTAAATCATCGTTCCTCAAATCATCCTTTCCATATTTGTTATAAGATTTTTCACCCCTTTATCCTAATATTGAAAAGAGGCCTTGCAACGTACCATGACATGATAATTATTTAATTTGTGGTAGCTTACCATATCTCCATGGATCACTACTTGTTGAAAGTTGGTGTAAACATTGGAACAGTGATGCTCTGGCATTCACAGGAACCGATTCAAATGAGTTTGTGTTGTGACCGGTGCCAGAAATGCTTTTCTAAGCTCAAAAGAACATCCTTTCATTCCACATTACTCCGATACCCTTCCGTACCAAACGGTGCTCGTCCCTTACACCGTCCTGGATACACTCGGATTGGCATATTTTCTATGGAGTCTCCATGCGCTTCAAAAAGGAGACCACAGTGCCCAAAAAAGGCCAATCCCTGCTCTGCAGGCAAAAATGGCCTCTAAAGGTGGTTCTATGGAGTCTCCATGCCTTTTGGCTCAACGGCATACTGTTTGAAATTTAACCGAATGTTGACTTGATTAATTCCATTACTATCATTATTTCCAAACCTCTTATTTTATCTACCACCCTACTGATATGATATTTGGAGGAAGAAAACAATTTTTCTTGGAAATGGTTAATACCAACACCACCAAAGGTGGGCAGAGGTTATGTATGCACCCCTGTCTTTTTGTTTGTCTTTTTGTTTATGTTTGGCTGTGAACAGGATATCTCAAAACGTTGTGGACGGATTCAGACGAAATCTGGTGGACAGGGTGGGTGTGTGATGAGGACTAAAGGATTAGATTTTGGTGAAGCTCCGGATCCCAAATTTTTTTAAGTGATCCTTCACCATTGAGTGATAGAGCTAAAAACGATATATAACATGATATCTCAAAAAGTTATGGACTAATTCGGGTGAACCTTGGTGGACAGTTTGGATGTATGGCAAGGACGAATTAATTTGATTTTGTTGAAGATCCGAATCCAGATCTGGATACGAGAATTTTTTTAATTTTGAAAGTGATTCTTCACCACTGAGAGGGCCAAAAACTATATGTAGTATGACAACTCAAAGTTGTGGACAGATTTAGATGAAACTTGGTGAATGAGTTGGTTAGGACGTGAGGTAACAAGAACAAGCCAATTAGATTTTGGAGGTCCCGATCCAGATCCGGCCGATCGGTGGGATACAATACATAAACTTCAGCCTGGTGGAGGTATGCGTTTCACTGAGCCTTCCACGCAGTAGTCAGTGCAGGATTTGGGAATTGACCAGAGAACCAGCACGCAATGGCCTATTTTTGAAAAGTCACAAAAAAATCCCAGCAACCACCACCCACATTGGAGGAAGTGAAATTCCCACTTTCAAAGACTTGGTCTCTGCACTTTTAAAGAATCGCATAATGTTGGCATGTTTAACGATGCTAGCCGCAAACGTTTAACGATGCTAGCTGGAGGAGGGTCGAGGGGGGAGGGGTGGGGGGAGGATATTGCAAGTCACAAACCCCTTGGGGAGTGGGGATATTGTATTGTAATATCATTAATATTTTGCTGTTATCATAAGTGTTATTACTATTGTTATGAGAAGCGGCTTTGGAAAAAACTCCACAAAAATGCCCTGGAAGAACTCCGCGGGAGCGGCAGAAAGGGTCGTGCTGGTAACCCTTGTGGGGTATATAGACTTCAGTAGATCTTCAATCAGGTGCGTTTGTCGACGACGTGATAAGAATAGATTGATGTCCGGATTCCTCCAAATTTATTTCAGTTTAGTGTTAAACAGCATTAGCGACTCTTTAAAAAGGTAATCATACGTGTTTGTGGTTAATAATATGTTTACTCCTGTTCGAGGTGCTCCCACGAAAATGCCATGATAAGCTATTTATACATGTTAACATGGCATTTGTTCAAGGAGAAAAAATCGCTTTGGGGAAGTGGATATTGCTAATATTAATATTGCTTTGTAATCACATGATTATGCTATTATTATGAGGCTTCTTATTAGAAGGGTTCTTGGAAAAATGCCACGATAAAGATATCTCAACATGGATATATACACCTCAACACGCAACCCCATTGGCGGGGGAAAACCCCTTGGGAAGGGGGGGGGGGGGGGTAAATGAATTAGCTACAACCTTCATTGTGTGACCTTTAGTCATCCTGTCAAGTTTGGTTTAGCTTGGATAAGTCAAGAATGTATCACGGTCAAATATCGACAGACAGACAGACACCAAATTGCATTTTTTAGTATGACGATTCCCACCTCAAGGGTATCTGGTTTGAGCTCAAGGCCACAGCAGCTACATGCTCTGATTTGCCTGTCATTGTCGATGTTGGTCGCTGGCCAAATCTGTTCCTTCCAAATGGAATGGCAGCTTTTGTTTGATAGCGGTTGTGCTACCGTGTACGCACAGTCCATTTGCTACTTCCTGCTTTACCACACACCTGGGGCTCATTAAATATTTCATGATGAAAAGACTGAAATAAGTAATGGATAAATGGTGGGATTTTGATGGAGGCAGACGAGAAATGCCTCTTATTGGCCTATTTAGTGCAAGCTGTACAAATATTTTCATTGCAATTTGGTTTTTAGATGATTTTTGACCTTTTAATACAGGGACCGTTAAATGGTTCTTCACACAGAAAAATCTTCTATTCCAGCATAACCTCACGGATCAATTCCTATATTTCAAGTTGTCAGCGAATCATATATTGGCCACGAGTATGTAACATGTATACCCAAGCTCTGTATTTGACCTATAGCTGACGGTTCCGAGAAAGACCTGGGCTCACTGTTGAACGTGAAATAATATCCAAAAACGAAACAGTTCTCAGAAATCACTAGACTGGTTTGGCAAACTTTGTTTTTCTGTTTTAATATGATTGAAGCGTAATTTGACAAATGACAAAAGGCAAATTTGTGACTGTCTGGGCACAGTTTGCATGCGACAAGTAAGGGAAGGAACTAACTACAAAAGAGGAGGGCAGGGGAGGAAACCCAATAACCTGCAAGTAAGAGGGTTGAGTGAGGTCAGGTCAATGAGGGATGAAGTGAGATTGCAGAGGCCCTGAAGGTATTAATGGGGTAGCTGAGTCTATGGGTCTATCGCTTTCCCATATCGGTAAGAACATAAAGGAGGTGGGCTTCTACCCCCTCCTTTATGTTCTTACACCCTCTATTCTTTCCATGCTCCCACTCCAGTGTGTTATGGGCAAAGGCCTTTTCGACTGGGAGTATTTCTGATTTTTCAAGGAATGACTTGGAAAGCCTGAAGATACCCAGTCTGAGCCTGGCTTTGGAGGCCAGCTTTGCGACGTGGTCGACCCGGGATAATTTGTGGTTGATGGTGAGACAGAGTATATTGTGCCTTGTGGTGTAACGATGGAATATCATTACTTCAAGGGATTGAACCTCGTCCAGCGATTGACCATGGAAGTAGCTGCGTTCGCTTGACGATCGTCCCCTGAGTGAGACAGTGATTTGCCAGAATTGAAAGACATGCTCCATTTATCATATCAGAATCTAATACATTCAAGGTCAGCAAAAAGTGACGTAGCTGCATTGTGCTCATCAGTGGGATATGGGGTACTGTACGACACAACATGGAGACATCTGGAAAAAGGAAGAGATGTTTTTCCAAATCATCGGAGAGGTCGTTTATGTATATGAGGAACAAGACTGACCGCAAGACACTCCAACATTAACAGTTCATCTTACCATACAATGATCCCACGAGTATCAAGAGGAAAATGTTGAGACTACTTTACTTTGTACACTGCTCATAACGCATTCTCCACATTGTTCCATCAATTGTCCACAAGGCAGAATATACTTGGCAAGCACATTTCAGGCATGACTAAGCTACAGGCATTATTTGTACTCCCTTGACCATTTTCTAAAGCCTGGTGTTGGCCAAACTGTTGAGGTGGCTGGCTTAAGATCTGAGTTTGAGCTCCTGTCATGCTGTTGAATTAATACCAGGTGGGTTTACTCAGCCTGCCATCCTTCCGAGATCAGCAAAATGAGTACCAGCTTACTGGTAATTGGGGGCATTGCATCAGCATATTTATATAGCAAATGTGTTTTGAAGGAAGCAATTATTATTTTTTATTTAGAAAAAGCATTTTAAAAGGAAAAGAAGAATGGTTGCGGATGCCAATGCCAGTTATCCCGTCAGCAACTATACTCACATTGGAAATTAAAGACTCCACAATATCTTTCCCAAAGCTTTTACATCTTTTAGACGAGTGTCATGACAATAGAGACTCAATACATGAAGTTAAAATTGATCGTGGATTGCAAATATTGGTGAATGGGGACAAAGAGGCCTTATTCTTGCAGTCTTTCTCCCATGCAACGTTCGCCGTTATGGCAGGCTTCAGGATGGTGTTTGTTTTGTGAAATTGGAAGCCGACATAATTACACCAATGCTACTGTTGATGCATTATGTGTTGACCGTTTTGGTAACATTTACGACGTACGATGTTGAGACCAAGTTAGCGAGTTGGCATGATGGGACCTTCCCACAATCCACCAATCATTACCCAGCTAGTGCACCGACTTTGGCGCAATGATGGCAAAGGTTGGAATGGTTGCTTCGTTGGTAAAACGACATCTATTTACCAACGTCGGTCCAATGCCATCCATGTGGCATAAGAGCTGGGACAGTGGCCAACATTGGACCAATGGAGAGCATTACGTTGGGCCAGCGGTGGTGCTGTCGCAAGACTAACTTTAACCCAACTTTAGCGTGTTAGCTCCGTTTTGCTGTGCGATTGCACCGAGTGGCAGCCATGTCGGATTAAAATATGCCCAGGAAGTACCCGCCCTTATCATGTTTGTTTCTTGCAAACAATACATGCATTTAATCGCCATCCTTGCGGGTGACCTTGTTTTGATGTATGCTTATTCTGTAAGTTCTTTTATTTCTAAGCTTTGTTTGACCATCTAGTTTCGTTTCACAGATCAAGTTCACAGGGAATAAGGTCCATGGTTACATGTACTTTAGGCTCTGCACGCAAGCGTTCTGGAAAGCTACACGTCATTGGATATTGAATCCTTGAAGCATGAACTCTCGGCTCTCAGCAGTATTTGCATGCTTGTTCGCTTTGTGCTGTCAGGGTAAATTATGGACTATATTCTTAGATTGTTAACAAAAAAAATGCTCAATTGCTTCCCAGGTGCGGCTTAGTATTTCAGTTTTGTTTGCACGGTGTTGGATCCCAGCAAGGTTCCTAATTTGGCGAACTGGTGGACTTTTCAATTTTTCAATTGCCCTTATCGTATTGCAACAGGAAGCATCGGACACAGACGTCGCAATAAAAGCAATAATTTTTGACATTACCTGGTCTGAACGTGCAAGAGGTTATTGGTATTACAATTATTCTCGTTTGTGAGCTGTTTGCGTGCCAAGTTTGATGGTCTGAATCCTCGAACGTTTTTCTTATCCAATTATGTTAATTAATCGAAGGTGCTCGTGACATTGACATGCTGGTCACCCACCGTACCACGGTTTTGTGACCTCTGTTTGTTGCTGGTGTGAGCCTGCACTGTGACCTTGAACATGATGGCAGCGTTGTCGGAGCAGGATGCACAGTTAGTGGACAATGTTTCTTCGAACACTGACAAAATACTTCTGTGATTCAAGGGTGGGTGATTGGAGGCAATTTTATTCCGTTATTGTTGCACTTTATTTTTACCTTTTTTTTCTTTCTTCTTCTTCTTCTTCTTCTTCTTCTTCTTCTCCTTCTTCTTCTCCTCCGTCTTCTTCTTCTTCTTCTTGATCTCCAGTAATTACATCCACCACCGTAATCACCCCTGTTTGTCTTCTTTTTTTTTCTTCTTTTTTTTGGTATACAAGATCGAGGCTCTTGAAAGAGCTAATAAAGTCAAACAAAAAAGTCAAACACATTAATCAAACACGCTCACATTAATCACACAAAAAGTCAAACCGACACATAAAACACAAAATAAGGGGTGGCGGTAGACAAGATGGGGAGAGAGGGGGAAGGGCACAAACACAACATTTGAGAACAGGGACATCAAGAGAACTGTGGGAGGGAGAGGGCTTGGGGGGAGGTTGGAGAGGTATAAAACATGTGGATACTGCAAGGACTTCCAGGAAAGAAGTTGAAATTTTAAAAAAGTGAATCTAGGGTGAATTAGCGGGGGTAGAAAAGATCAAGGTTTTGGATGGGGGAAGATAAGAGATGGTGGTGAACAGCTGTTTTAAAGACCTGGAGGGAGGAGTGGGATTGAAGGGAGTGGGGGAGTTTGTTCCAGAGGCGGGAGAAAAGAGGAATGAAGGAGGGAAGGTGAGCAGAGGGTTTTGATTTTGGCAGTTTAACCATAAGAGGGTTGCTGGCAGATCTTGTGCGACCTGTAGGAATATTTGGGGGACAAAGCAGAGAGAGAGAGAGAGAGAGAGAGAGAGAGAGAGAGAGAGAGAGAGAGAGAGAGAGAGAGAGAGAGAGAGAGAGAGAGAGAGAAAGAGAAAGAGAAAGAGAAAGAGAAAGAGAAAGAGAAAGAGAAAGAGAAAGAGAAAGAGAAAGAACGAACGAACGAGAACACTGCAATTAGGGCCAAAAACAATACATAGCATGATATTTCAAAAAGTTGTGGACGGATTGTGACAACTTGGTGCATGAGTTGGGTCGGTGATATGAACAAGCCGATTAGATTTTGATTGAGGTTCGCATGCGGATCCAGCCTCATCAGTGGGATACAAGAAGTAAAAGACGAAAAATGTCCTCCAAGTGCCGTTATATTTCTTCGACTGTTCTAGGTCTCACAGTTGTTTCTTTTTTTTGTTTTGTAATTCAATTTCTGAGCAGTCAAAACCTAATCATTCAAGTTTGCAATGTGATTATGATGATGAACTCATTTTGCCAAGTGAGTGAATCTTTTTAAAATTTATTTGAGGCACAGAAAAAAAGAACATATTGCCTCGGGATGCAAAATGGTTTGTTGAGTGTTTGTGCAATTCCATTATTCGGAGTGTCTTAAGGCAGTTTGCAGCTGTTAAGACCAAAACGCGTATGCAGCTGATACCATCGCAGCCTGATTTATAGCTGCCAGCAAGTTGCGGAGTGAAGCGGCAGATGGTAATGCGCAGCTTGATGGCGAGATGTTTTGGCAAGCACTGCAGGCAACTGTATGTAATGTATTCCGTTAAGTCTCAACACCTCCCTTCCTTCTCCATTTTGATTCGGGTATGGATTAAACCCTGACCGAAGTGCTCACGTGACCTTGCTCGTTGTGTTAATGTGAACAGATGTTTTCCAATTATCGGCCTGCCTTGGGTTGGAGAAACCCATTTGATCATTAGCACAAAGCTTTGCATTTTATTCTTCTTTCTTGTCCGAAACAGAAATTTTAATGTAATTTAACATTATAGGATGTAGTTTATTTGTACAACATTGATGCCATCCTTTGGTACTTTGAGTTGATATATTAACTGTTTTGCCTCTGATGGAGGTGGGGTGCGGGAGGGGGAGTTGATTTTGTTTTATGTCTGTCTTCCCCCTTTGTAAAAAGTTTCAGATACAAAAGCATTTATTTTGCGATTGTTTCGGCCTGGGGGATGCACTCTTGGCTGGGGGGAAAGGTGAAAAGTGCATAAAAATGCACTAACATCTATGCCAAGTTTTGCTGGCACAAAAACATTCTTTCTTGGCGGCGGCGACAAAATGCCTTTTAGCCTCTTCCTCACATCATTTTGGGACATGTCCATGATGCGAAGCAATATCGTCCTTTGTAGTCAAAGCTCCTGCTAAATGTAAAAGGAGCGAGCGGATTGATTATTATTATTTTATTTTTTCCCTATATATATATATATATATATATATATATATATATATATATATATATATATATATATATATATATATATATATATTATTTTTATTAATATAAACTTATTTACAGTTACACTGTCATATTATGGTAAGATCATCCGGTCAAACTCTGGGAGGGGTCGGTGGTTCGAACCCCGGTCGAGTCACACCAAGTACTTAAAAAATGGTACGTGCTGCTTCCTTGCTTGACACAACATTTATAAAGGATACAGCATGCAAACAACTATAGATTGGCAACCATTGCTCAGGCTTGATAGGCCTAATATATTTCTCCTGCATTGAACTTCTTCATATAGGAACTCTTTATTTATTTATTTTTAACAAGGGAAAAATTGAGCAAATGTGCCAACAGAAAACTTCTACAACAAGGACGAATATTGAGCTCTTTCTACGAAAGGAGAAATAGGCCTAGCAAATTACAAGGTGATACGGATAAAATTTAAATGACTTCAAATGATGAGAAAAAAACCGAGCATGGTGGAACAAAAGACCATCTGCATCTCGTGAAATTGTCAGCGTAGTCAGGAAGCGCAGCACTTTAATGGGGGGTGAGTTTCGATGCACATGTTGTGTGGATTGGGCTGTGTGCCAAATCAACCCGTCAGCCTCCTTATCGTGCAGCCAATAGTCACTCACGAGTGTCTTTTTGCATGACAGCTCTCCCACCTCCTCCCACACGAAGCCCCCCACATCCCCCACCCCCATCTCCATCACAAGCAAATCTGCCAGCAGGCATGCACTAAAGTAGGACATGACATGGTGGTTCCGTATCCTTGCCAACTAACCATCGCACAAAATGACTACATTGCTAAAAGGATCAAACCATGCCTGTGGATGGAGGATGCACGGTGTGAACAAAGTACCTTGCTGCTGTTCAAATCATGTCACTGTTGAAATATTGTCGGACTATGATCATTGTGCTCGAGGCGAAATTTTTTGTTCTATTTGCTTTTATGATCGTTTTTTTTTTCACAAATTCGTATGGATATTGACAATTATTATATATGTTTAATAATCACTAAATTGCATATCTGTGACACTGCATGTTGTTGTTTTTTTTCTAATGGCCTGAAGCTGTATGTATCATAGACACACCATCGCAGCGTGTGAAGTTCCTCCTGGGAACGGAGGATGATGACGAAGAACATGTTCCCCATGACCTATTCACGGAAATGGATGAACTATGCATTCGTGAGGGTCAGGACAGTGATTGGAAGGAGACAGCACGGTATGTGAAACGGCACAGATCATGGTGTCGCATTTTATAGCGGCATTAAGGAAATGGTGTCAGGAGTGGGATATATTCGCCAATTGGAAGCAATGACACCCAGTTTTTCCATTTTTACCTCTACCACCAAAGGTGGATGGAGGTTATGTTTTCACCATCTGGGCCCTGTGCTTTTTCTGGTCTTTATCAATGATCTCTCTGACTCTCTTGAAAATCCTCTCTATCTCTTTGCTGACGACTCTACTCTCTGTCGCTCCATTCTTCATCCCTCAGATCGGCAGTCTGCAGCCTCCTCACTCTCTGCAGACCTTGACAAAATCACAGACTGGGCAAACAAGTGGAACATGTCTTTCAATCCTGACAAATCTCACACTCTTACGATGTCTCTCCGAAAAGACCGACTGGACAACCCTCCCATCCACTTTCTGAATAATCCTCTCCAAGAAGTTCTGTCACTCAAGCTTTTGGGTTTCACTATCTGCCATGATCTTTCCTGGAAAAACCACATTTCAAATCTGGCCTCCAAAGCCAGTCGCCGACTGGGCATCCTCCGTCGTGCGAAGTCCTTCCTTGGCACACCTGAGCTCCTCATCACATACACACATACAAGGCTTTCATCCACAGCTCAATGGAATACTGCTCTCCCCTAGCTCGCCTTCGCGCTGTTGAAACCAAAGCAATCAGAATCATTGGAATCTCCCGCGATGAAGCTAACTCCAAGGGCCTCTCACTCACTCACCGCAGGCAGGTTGGTGGTCTTTCCGTCTTCTACCGACTCCTCTCTGGCCTTGCCCCCCCAGCTCTCTCTGGGCTCTGTCCCGCAAATATTCCTACAGGTCGCACAAGATCTGCCTGCAGCCCTCTTTTGGTTAAACTGCCAAAATCAAGACTCTCTGCTCACCTTCACTCCTTCATTCCTCTTTTCTCCCGCCTCTGGAACAAACTCCCGCACTCTCTTCAATCCCACTCCTCCCTCCAAGTCTTTAAAACAGCTGTTCACCACCATCTCTTATCTTCCCCCATCCAAAACCTTGATCTTTTCTACCCCCGCTAATTTCACCCCAATTCCACTTTTTGAAATACCAACTTCTGTCCTGGAAGTCCTTGGTGTCCTTGTGCTTTATACTTCTCCCTCCACCCCCTCCCCCTTCCCATGCCTCCTCCCCCCGGGCCCTCTCCCTTCCACACATCTCCCTGCTCTCGGATGTTGTGTTTGTGTGCTTCCCCTTTTCTCCCCATCTTGTCTTCCGCTCCCTCCTTTTGTGTATTTTGTTTGTCTGGTCGATTTGTTTGTGAAGTGAATGTTAGCTCTTTCACGAGCCTCGATTCAGTATACAAAAAAAAAAAAAAGAAGAAAAAAGAATAATAAGCCCTGTCTGTCTGTCCGTTTGTCTGTCTGTCTGTCTCCGTTTGTGAACAAGATATCTCAAAAAGTTGTGGACGGATTCGGACTAAATTTGGCAGGGATGTTGTGTATGTGAAACCGACGAAATTATTAGATTTTGGTGAAGATCAGGATTTGGATCCAGCTACTATAATTTTATAAGTGATTCTTCACCATTGAGTGATATGGCCAACCAGGTGGAGGTATGCTCTCTACTGAGTGCCGTTCTAGTTACTTCCGTTCCGTTCTAGTTACTTTTAGTCGTGATGATTTTGCTACAAAGTCGGTAAATGATATGCTTTCCTGTCCTATCCTACGATATTTTTATAAAGTAAGGTAATGTCTGTACGTCTGTTTCTTGTAGAATGGAAAATATCTTGGTCAATCTCCACCAAATTTTGCATTCGAGCTTGGGATACCTAGCGTCCAGTCATGGGCATTGAAAGTCCCATCTCTACCCCCCTCCTACCCTCTCCGCCTCCGAGCATAGGGAGACGACCTATGATTATTGTCTGTAGATGTGCAATAGTGCATGTGGCTTAACCATTGACCCCTCCCCCATCCCCCCATCCCCCCAGGAGGGAGGGGTATTGCAGGTCGGAAACGATGTCAAATCTGAAAATAAATTCTCTCACTCTCGGACGGAGCAGGTATAATTAGTAAAGGGAAAGTTTGGAATTCTGTTACACGTGAGGATGCTGAAGAAACTTGTGAAGTTCAAGGAGTGAAAACTATATTAAGATAACACTAAGACTTTTTTATATTTAAAAAGTATGATTCAAGATGAGGGCTGGAGATTTTGTCCCTCATTTGCTTCTGGTCATGGTGTTGATTAAATGGGTCGAGTGTTGGTAATGTTTTATTGTCACTGTGATGGGTTTTATTATAAGTCCTGCTAAGTGAAAACACATTTGTGCTAATAGAGCCATCCGCACCCTGTGGCTTGATGCTCGCTTGTCCCCGTTCGGCTTCTCACCTTGTTTATGCAGTTGGACAGAAGTGACACAACACAGGCCAGGCTGTAGGGTATTTTGAAAGTATTTTCCCAATCTGTTAACATTCGATGCTGCACTTTCAAAATAGAGCGTAGCTTTACTGTAGACCTTGCGTTATTAAAGATTTGCAGTTGTATTTACACTGTTAGCAAATTTCTAATTGATGCCTTGCTTCTCTAAACCTTTTACCAGACACCACAGTAACAGACACAAGTGTTAATTGGATAATTTTGCTTCAAAATACGTTGCTTGTTCCTTAGGTGCTGATGAAGCGAACGTGCGTGTGATGTGTGATGGGTTTCCAGCATCTGCTGTCATGTGTTCCTAGTAGCCAAAAACTGACATCCAATTGCGTACCCATTTTTTACCCTCCCTATGGCTTTCTTTGGAACGCAGCTGGTTGAAGTTTGAGGAGGACGTGGAGGATGGAGGGGAGCGGTGGAGCAAACCGTATGTTGCAACGCTGTCACTCCACAGCCTTTTTGAGCTTCGCAGCTGCATCATGAATGGCACTGTCATGCTCGACATGAAGGCAAACTCGCTGGAGGAGATTGCAGGTGAGGGTGCATGTGCGTACGTACGTGTCCTTATGCGTTAATTCCCATAACATTGACCAGATGCATCGGTTACTTCTTGAGAGCCAAACATATCTTTCCTCTGGAATATGGAGTTTGATTCTCCAAAACTCCAATGGTGGAGTGGTGCTTGCACTAATTGGGCTTTCACTCTTATTGTGCACATGTGTCGAGGATAAGTGGTAGAGGTCAAGGATAAGCTCTGATCTGCTTTAGTCCCTTGCATTGTGAACTTGGAAAAACAATCATTCCTTTAGGTTATTCAATCAACTCCTTGCTTTTCCCATTCCATATTTTAATTTTTGTTTGTAACATCGATTCAACGTTGTTTTTATTACCTCTGCCACTCTGCCACCAAAGGTGCCTGGAGATTGTTTTCAACCCTGTTTGTTTGTTTGTTTGTCTTTCTGTCTGTAGGACAGACAGACAGACAAACAGACAAACAGAAAAAAGTTACAGATATCTCAAAAAGTTACAGATGGATTTGGCCAAAGTTTGGTGGACAGGGTAGTTGCATGACAAGGAAGAATCGATTCGATTTTGGTGAAGATCTGAATATGGATTCAGATATGAGAATTATTTCATTTTAAATTGTATATAAATTAAATTAAATAAAAATAAATGAAAAAGAAAAATTAAGTGATTCTTCACCATTGGGTGATATGGCCAACCAGGCGGAGGTATGCTCTCTGCTGAGTGCCGTTCTAGTTTATTTATTTTTAAAGTCCATTTACCATTGGTGGCAGTTATTATGATAATGATAATAGCAAGAAAGCATCTCAAAATGCAAAACCTATCCATGTCCACTTTGTACTCAAACTAAACTTGACGAAAACAGCGGAAAAAAAAAAAAGGAAAATATGTTCACATCTTCGTTAATTAGTACATTTCCTATATTTTGCTGCCAAATTCATGGATGGAAAAACCTTCTGTTTATCCTTTTTCCTTTTTTCAATAGTTCTTTCCTTTTGCTGAATGTTGCATTTAATTCCCACAGCTATTCATTATTTTTTATTTCATTTTCACCCCCTCCCCACCTCCTCCCTGTTAACAAATTCTCCAAATATCTGTCCTGTTCTACCTGGTTCAGGTGTTCTTTTTTTTTTTTTCAACAGCTTAGGTTTGCACACTTCATCCACAACTCTGTCACATTCCAAAAACTCCTTTGCTCAATACTCTTACCACCGCTAATGAATTAATTGCTGTTCTGATGAAGTGCCAGTAGTCACTCCTCATCACTGATCAAGTTTCGGATTGACATAAAACCAGCTTTGTCTTCTATTTTTGTTGTGTACATGAGATATCCCACCATATCTTTAGAAAACACTACCTCACATTGTGTGCTACTACCTTGGCCATGTTCCCTGCAAGATTAAGCTATATAATTAACACTGCTAGGATGTGGATACTGCACAGACAGGTGGAACCCCAATGTCCATACACAACAAAAATTACATGCATCTTTTTGAGAAAAATGGTTGGGTAAATTGATTTTAATATATATATATATATATATATATATATATATATATATATATATATATATATATATATATATATATATATATATATACAATATATATATATATTTATATATATATATATATATATATATTTATATTTATATATATATATATATATAAAATTTAATAAACAGGAAGTACATTCCTGCGTGGGGCTAATGTAAAAAAATTCTGACTCAACCCGGGACTGAAACCCACAGACCTCATCACTTACACGGTGACAGCCCACTGAGCTATTGAGTCTCTGTGATATCCTCAGAGATTTCTCACACTAATACTGAGCAGTCATGGCCAAAAATATTGCCACCTTTGCACTTTTTTTAAATAACTCACAATTTTCCCTAAAAATAAGTTGAAATTCACAAAAGTATTTGGTCGCCACAATTCTTTATTTCACTGTTAATATTACAGAACCTTTGTTTTTGATTCAGAACTTAATATATCCTTTTAAATCAGAAAATAAATAGAATTGGCAATGACAAAATTATTGACACCCTTGACTTAATATTTGGTAGCACGGCCTTTGGACAAAATAACTGCAGTGAAGCGCTTCCTATAGCCATGAATGAGCTTCCTACACCTCTCTACTGGCAGTTTGGCCCACTCTTCTTGTGCAAACTGCTCCAGTTTTCCCAGATTTGAAGGGTGCCTTCTCCCAACTGCTGTTTTCAGATCTCCCCACAGGTGTTCAATGGGATTCAGATCTGGACTCGTTGCTGGCCACTTCAAAACAGTCCAGCGGTTTGTCTTGAACGATTCGGTGCTTTTTAAAGTGTGTTTGGGGTCATTGTTCTGCTGCAAGACCCATGACCTTTGATGGAGACCCAACTTTCTGATACTGGGTTCAACATTGTGCTTCAAAATGCCTTGGTAATTTCATGATGCCATGAACACATTCAAGGCACCCAGTGCCAGAGGCAGCACAGCAACCCCAAAACATCACTGAACCTGCTCCATCTTTGACTGTAGGAAAGGTGTTCTTTTCTTTGAAGCCTTCATTTTGTTTTCTGTAAACATAGAGATGATGTGCTTTACCAAAAAGCTCTAATTTGAAATCATCTGTCCACAGGACATTCTCCCAGAAGGATTTTGGCTTGTTCAGGTGCGTTTTGGAAAGCTCCAGTTGCGCTTTATTATGTTTCTCTCTCAGCAGCAGTGGAGTCCTCCTGGGTCTCCTTTCATTGAGGTGGTGACGGATGGTGCGAGTTGAAACTGTCGTACCTTGTGTCTGAAGCTCAGCTTGAATCCGTTTGGCAGTTGATTGAGGTGCTTTCTCCACCATTCGAATAATCCTTCACTGCAATCTCCGATCAAGTTTTCTCTTGTGGCCACGTCCAGGGAGGTTGGCTACAGTGCCATGGGCCTTAAACTTCCTGATAACATTGCGTACGGTGGACACAGGAACATAAAGGTCTCTGGAGATGGAGTTGTAGCTTTGAGATTGTCCATGCTTGGCTACAATCTTGTGTCTGACCTCAGACAATTCTCTGGTTTTCTTTCTTTTCTCCATGCTCATTGTGGTACACACAGTGACACAAAACAGCAGAATAACTCCATTTCTCTGTTCATACTGGTTGAATGAGTGATTTTTATATTGCAGGCTCCTACCTGCAACTCACCACTGGTGAGTTCAATTCCAAAGTAAAGGGGAATCACCTTTTTAAAATCCAATTGTTTCTCACAACTTCTGAAAGGTACCAATAATATTGTCTGGCCCATTTTAGGATTTCTGTGTGGAATAAGCTAAGGTTTTGTATTTTTTTTCAGCTTTTTTTGTTTTGTTCCACTGCAAACTAAAAAAATACATGTGTGGATACCAAAATATTTTAAAACTTCAACAACAATTTTCTAGAAGAAATGGTGCATTATTTGAAAAAATTGCAAGGATGCCAATATTTTTAGCCGTGTGTGTGTGTGTGTGTGTGTGTGTGTGTGTGTGTGTGTGTGTGTGTGTGTGTGTGTGTGTGTGTGTGTGTGTGTATAGAATATTTGAAGGAAGGGGAGGTGGATTGGTGTCGGGGGAATGCTGGGAGCATGCAGTGGTTTTCACAGGCAGATTGACAGCATTGTTTTAATTTCCCTTGATCTCCTGGTTACTGCCCGAAGCTCTGCTGTAGGTTCTTCTTTGAATGGATGCTGTTGGGTTTGTTTTGAGCATTATTTATTTCGGGAAAGAGTAAGCAGTTCATGGTTGTATTTGGTCATGGTATGTTTGATTGATGCATGCACAGTATTCATGAACATGAATTTTAAAAGACAGAATGTTTTGTACTTTTTTTGTCTCGTTGGGTTAAGATGTGATCTACATTTATTTTCAACACGAGCACTGGCGCTGTCATCACCTGCACATACCCTCATATATATTTAGCTCGTAAACTAGTCTGTGAAAGTGAAACACGAAACCACATGGGTTCAGTAAACCTTTCTGACTTTCCCTTTCTTGTCCCAAAGTTGTGTCAGCAAACATTGTGGGTAATCGGATTATTTTATTGGATCAAGTTTCTTTTTGTTAGCAGAGGCCTGTGGAGTAATGTCAGATTCTCTGTTTGGTGAATTTACATGGTTGATGTGTCATTGTTTCCACTTGCACACTGATAAGTTAACAGTGCAATAAAATTCCCTAAAATCGAATTTTTAAACGAGAGAAATGAAGTGATACAAGCAATGCAATTGACAGCCAAGTACGTTGTTCCGGGTGCAACTTTTCTGCATGTTAATGCTCGTCATCACATGGTGACCATTATTGTGCAGGAAATGCCAGCAATGCTTGGCCGGATTGTTCTAAGTTCCTAATGAAGCTGTGAACAGCCAATCAGCACATTCTATTTTGGAGCAAACTATAAAAAATAAAATTTCTAAACACTGAACGACAAATGACGTAATTTTTTGTAGCTGAGTGAGTGGAGACGAGATATCTGATGAAGGTAGGTGTAAGCCTGGCAACGTGAACATAGTAATATTTATTTATTTATTAATCGGTCTGGAATCCTGCTTTTCTTGTGCATCTCTTTACCTGTGACATTCAATGCCACCTTCATTCCTAGATTTCTGACTTCCTGCACTCACACAATCAACGTGTTGCCATCATAGTCAGGTTAACTATGTTTTTTCGTTCAAAATCATGGTAGATTAGCAAACCTATGCATTTTTGGAAACGTTATTACATGGAAAATCTGAAAATCAATGTTTACATTTGCCAATTCCGACCAATTCGATTCGACCAATTCGACCAATTCGACCAATCGACCAATTCCATTCAACCAATTCGACCATTCGACCAATCGCTTCGATCGACCATTCGACCAATTCCATCGATTCGATTCGATTCGATTCATCGAATTCGATTCGATCGACCATTCGACCAATTCGATTTGCCAATCAATTTGACCGACCTTTGCTTGTGTGGAACGGACTGTGAAAACGATGCGGACTATATTGTCGGATACGACACACAGGACAGTGATGACGAACTCTAAATGGCATATTCTGTAATCGTGTATGTTTGATGCCATTGACTGCCTGTGTATATTTTGTCATTGACTGCCTGTGTAGATGTGAAGTTATACTGACTGCATGTGTATATATGATTTTGCTGACTGCCTGTGTATGTTTGGTGATATGAATTATTGTGACACATTTTGATGTTATTAACTGCCTGTACAAAATGATAACATGTATTTGATTATGCAACTTATCGCGAATATAAAGACAGTATTTTGCAATTCAAAACCTTTGATTCGTGTCTTGCCATTCCCCATAGCACTAATTTGATACTTTCATTGGATTCCTTGTCCCTGAAAATATAGGTTTAGTATATTTTAAAAAGTTTTTAGGGTAATTAGAGGCAGAAATAGAACAAAATATGTATTTTACAGTGGCCATTTTGAAAATCCAAAATGGCCGCCATACAGGTATCTCTCCAAATGTAAACATTGATTTTTAGTTTCCTTATGCTATAGCCTTTCCAAAAATGTATAGGTTTGCTAATCTACCATGATTTTGAATGAAATATAATTTATTGACATAGTGAACCTGACTATCAATAGAACCCTATCCTCCCCTTTCTGAATGCTGGTGAAAATGCCAAAATCAAGACTCTCTGCTCATCTTCACTCTTTCATTCCTCTTTTCCACCTCTGGAACAGTCTCCCCCACTCCCTTCAATCCCACTCCTCCCTCCAGGCCTTCAAACCAGCTGTTCACCACCATCTCATATCTCCCCCCATCCAAAACCATGATCTTATCTACCCCCGTTAGTCCACCCCAAACCCACCTCCTTCAAATTCACGGTTTTTTTCCCTGAAAGTTCTTGTAGTGTCCATCTTGTTTATCCCTTGTACCCTACATCTCTCTTCCACAGATCTCCCGATGTCCCTGTTCCCTACTCTTGCTGTGCTTCCGTCTCTCTCCCCCTCTGTCTCCCGCTCCCTTTATTATATGTTCTTTGTGTTAGCTCTCATACGAGCCTAGACTAAGTACACAAAAGAAATTCCCCAATTCAGTGGTTTTGGCTCGGTCTTCTTCTCATCTATATAAATTACCTCTCTGATGCCCGAGAAAAAAACCCCTTTTTTCAACAAACGCCATATTGTGCCGTACAGTATGCCATCCTTCTGATAGGCAGACAGCAGCTATGTGTCTCTGCTAATATTGTAGATTAGACACCGCTATGACAAATGGAACATGTCCTTTAATTGTGGAAAATCTCAGTCTCACTCTATCGCTCCGAAGGATTGACAGATGAACCAACCTATTTTTCCTTGGTAATCCAGTGGAAGAGGTTGTCTTTTGAACTTCTAGGCCTCACTATCTTTTTCACCTCACCTCACCATCCTCACTATCTCACTGCATTTATTTTCCACACAAGCACTGGTGCTGTCATCACCTCCACACGCCCTCATATGTTTAGCTTGTAAACTAGTCTGTGAAAGTGAAACACTAAACCATATGGGTTCATGAAACCTTTCTGACTTTCCTTGTCTCGTCTCAAAGTTGTGTAAGCAGACATTGCGGGTAATCGGATTATTTTCTTATATCAAGCTTTTTTTTTTGTTAGCAGAGGCATGTGGAGCAATGTCAGCTTCTCCGACGGTTGGATTTACAAAGTTAATGTGTCATCGTTTCCAGTTGCAGGCTGATAAGCTCACGGTGTAATACAATTCCCTAAAAAACTAAATTTATATTCAATAGAAATATAGTGATACAAGCAATACCATTGACGGCCAAGGTCACTGTCTCAGGGCACAGCTTTCCTGCATGGGAAGTTCTCAGTCATCCCCATACACTCCTTGTCACCATGTAATTTCTCTCTCTTTGATCACTCGAGGAACATGTGCTTGACATCAAGTTGATGAATTATGAAGATGTTAAAGTACACGTTCTGAAATGGTTGTGTATTCATCCCAAAGTTTTCCATGCAGGTGGCCCCAAAGCACTACTACCACATTCATGTGACAAGTGTGTACAAGTAGCAGTGGTATAGCTAGAGGACTAGGAGACGCTTCTTAAATCCCCCTGTCATCTCATTCCCCTGATTTTTAGAGAAAAAGGTCATGTTGACCTTCATCTACTCGTGTCAATACTATTAATCTGACATTCACTCAATGGCGAGATAATGCTCGATAAGATGAAGCAGTGTTGCCATCCATGGAGTACATTAAAGATGAGAAATGATAAAAAATTATTGAATCTCAAGTAATAAAACCAGCCTTTAATGTTATAGAACTATAAAGCATCTTTGATATCTTTGAAGATTTTGTGTTCTTCAAAATATTAATGTTCTGATGTGACCTCTAAGAGCTTGGTGCTGAGTGTGAAATGAAATTAAAAAGTCATTTCAATTCTCATAAACCATGACATGTCGATCATAGAGACTACCGTATATATAATTATGATAGGGGAACCTGCACCCATTGCTACCCTCAAAATACCCTGCGCAGTCATCAACCCTGCAGGTATTTTGATTTGCCAATTTTATTGCTTGATGGTTGATCTTCTCTTCCTGTACCTATCCTACACTCCTCTGACGGAAAACTCTCCAGCTTAGTTCCCACCAAGGTGGATAAATTTGTCGTGAACCTTGACTCCTTCGCTGTTTCTGCACCCCATGACATCAGCATCTACTCCCTTTCCTCTACTCTCCTACAAGTCCTTCTCAGAGCCACCTGTCTGCATCATGGAAAGTTGTGAATGTTACGTCTAATTTTAAAAAGGATGGCTAAGTAGAGCATCTCAACTACAGACCAATTAACATTCCCCATATAAACAAAAATAATAAAATTGACCTTCATATCAGACCTCAAGACTCGTATGTTCTGTGACTCTCTGATCTCTAATCGTCCATTTAACTTCTACCCTCAACATGATACTGCTTCAGCCAACAACATATGTAAGCCCTCGATCTCAAATAAGAAGTTGGGCTACTTTCACTGGATATCTGCTGATTTATTTGATACTGCCTGGTCCAAAATTGTCTGGTCCAAACACTCTCTCCAAACTGTCAGTAAATAGTATCCAGGGTGTTTTCCTCGATTGACTATTAGATTTCCTCTGCACTACCAAGTGGCGGGTAGCAGTGGATGGCATTCTCTCTCATGCTCTACTTCTAGAGACCAGTACATTCCTCAAAGTAGTATTATGGGACCAAACCTGCATTTGGGTTACCTACGTACAGTCACGTGAAAAAGTAAGTACACCCCATGTAAAGTTTTGACTTTTTCAACATATTTCAACATACAGCTATTTGATCTTCATTTCAACAATATTGATAGATAAAGGTGATATAATATAACAAATATCATGAAACATTTACATTTTGTAGTCCATTGTATAACTTAAATAAACATAAATGCAAATTTCGCATGTGGAAAAAGTAAGTACACCCCTACATTTATCACTACTTCAAATACCTAAAATTAGAATCAGGTGCACCAGCTCAGGTGGAAATGATTAGAACATCGTTAGAGAGGATCTTGGAGGAACCTGTCTTATTTAAACCTCAGACATTTAGTTTGGTTTGCTCTTTGTTGTTGAAGTGTGTAGCATCACCATGCCTAGATCAAAAGAGCTCTCTGAGGCCTTCAGAAAGAAGGTTTATAGATGCCTATGAGTCTGGGAATGGATTTAAAAAGATCTCCAAACAATTTGAAATAAATCATTCAACTGTCCGGAAGATCATCTACAAGTGGAGAAGTTTCCAAACAACTGCCAACTTGGTCAGGCCAGGCCGCCCCAGCAAATTCAGCCCGAGAGCAGACCGCAAGATGCTGAAAGAAGTCTCTAAGAACCCCAGAATGTCATCACAGGACCTACAGGTAGCTCTTGCCACTGTTGATGTCAAAGTGCACGAGTCTACCATTAGAAAGAGGCTGCACAAATTTGATCAACATGGGAGGTGTGCCAGGAGGAAACCTTTGCTGTCCAGAAAGAACATCAGGGCAAGACTAAAGTTTGCCAATGAACACCCCGGCAAAGACCAGCACTTCTGGAACAATGTGCTCTGGACAGATGAGTCAAAGGTGGACATTTGACATTTGACTATTTGGCCACAGTACCAGAAGACATGTTTGGCGAACACCAAAGACAGCATTTGACCACAAGAACCTGATTCCAACTGTAAAGCATGGTGGTGGAAATATTATGGTTTGGGGCAGCTTTGCTGCATCAGGGCCTGGGCAGCTCACCATCATAGAATCCACTATGAATTCTTCATTGTACCAGAGGGTGCTTGAGGATAATGTGAGACCATCTGTCGGAAAGTTGAAGCTCAACCGAAGGTGGACCTTGCAACATGACAATGACCCTAAACATACCAGTAAATCCACCAAGGAATGGCTGAAAAGAAAGAAATGGAGGGTTCTGGAATGGCCAAGTCAAAGCCCGGATGAAAATCCCATCGAAATGTTGTGGGGGGATTTGAAACGAGCTGTGCATGCAAGAAACCCCTCAAACATCGCACAGCTGAAAGAATTCTGCATGGAGGAGTGGGCAAAAATTTCTCCCAGTCGATGTCAGAGACTGGTAGACAGTTATAAGAAACGCCTACTTGAGGTTGTTTCTGCCAAAGGGGGCAATACCACCTATTAGAGCCAAGGGTGTACTTACTTTTTCCACATGCGAAATTTGCATTTATGTTAATTTAAATGATACAATGGACTACAAAATGTAAATGTTTCATGATATTTGTTATATTATATCACCTTTATCTATCAATATTGTTGAAATGAAGATCAAATAGCTGTATGTTGAAATATGTTGAAAAAGTCAAAACTTTACATGGGGTGTACTTACTTTTTCACCTGACTATATATATATATATATATATATATATATATATATATATATATATATATATATATATATATATATATATATATATATATATATATATATATATATATATATATATGAAACCTCATTAGTCAGACAGCTGTTGGACCCCACCCACATTTGTCGCTTGACTCCACCTCCCATGGCTATGGCACCCAGATGAAATAATGTGGCTGCCATATTGTTTTTCTGGTGAGCCTGAGACATCAGGGCTGTAGGCCTTTGCTGATTATATACTGCCCGGCTTTGCTGCACCAGATTTCCATTGGCTTTGTTTGGGTCGAGTGTTACTCACAATGAAGTATCCCGAAAAATATAATAAATGTCGAATTAAAATTATTAGTAAGGTTTAACCGAGCTTGTCAGCACGCATGGTATGCTGCTCCCTAAAATAATAGCGTTTCGTAATTTTTGAACGGCCCCATATTGGGGTTAAATAATCCGTGACTGTGTGACGAATCGGCTCATTCTGATGCAACCGTGGTGGAGGCTGTCATGGGTGAGAGATGTCGAGTTAATCTTTTTATACCGTATTAAATGTGTTTCTCAATTGTGCTTTCATCTTTTAAGAGCGCTTTAAATGCATGTTTCCAAATCGACCCTTCACGGATTTTGTCCCAGGTTTTGACCACAATGTGGTCAATCTTGTTGACAATCGGAATTGTGGAGGATTATTCTTCACCCCTCCACTAATCAGGCTATAGCAGTAACTCTGTCTGCCAATCTGGAGAAAATAAATAATTGCTCACCTGTATCAAATATTTTATTTTAACACTAGAACCCCCGGAGCGTTCAATTTGACCAACAACAACAACAACAACATGCATTTTAAAGGCCATTTTCCCTACTAGAGCGGGGGTTAGCCTTGCGGTCCTTGCGGTCCCATGACAATCTTCTCCATTTTGCCCTATTTTCTGCACCTCTCCTTGTTAACCCCCTTGCCCGCATTTCTTCGTCCACCATCTTTAGCCAAGTCTTTCTCGGTCTTCCCCGCCCTCTACTTCCTTCTTCATTCATTTCCATCACTCTTCTCAACCAGTCACTTTCATCCTTCCTCAAAACATGACCAAACCATCTCAACCCATTTCCTCTTCACAGCATCAATCACAGGCTATATTCCCATCATCTTTCGCAATTCATCATTTGTCTTCCTCTCTCTCAACGATACTCCGCACATCCACCGAACCATTCGCATTTCCACCCTTTCCAACCTTCGTTGCTGCTCTACGTTCATTACCCATGTCTCACTCCCATAAATCATAACACTTCTCACACATGCAGCATACACCTTTCCCTTCAGCTTCAACGACACTCCCCCTCATCATCAGCACGCCACTCAGTTCCCGAAACTTCTTCCATGCACATCTCAATCTAGCAACCGTTGCCGAGTCTGATCCACCTTCTCCATTCAGCATGTCTCCGAGGTAGCAAAATGTTTTCACACCTTCCAGCCTCATGCCGTCTCCAAGATCCAGCTCAACATTTCCTCCATCTGCAGCTCCCTCCCTCTGTGCACACCTTACATTTGAATGTAGCTGCCACACTGGTTAATGACCCTCTCAGACCACTACATTTTTGATGAACCCACTCAGCGCACATTGTACCTTGAATGTAGTTCACTCCGACACCCTTCCTACACACAGCACAGGGCCACTTCCCAGTTCTTTCCACCTCACCACATGCTTTACCACTTGCCATCACCTTCGTCTTTCCGATATTCACCTTCAGACCTTTTGTCTCCAGACATTCCTTCCACTTGTTCATCTTTTCCTTCAGTCCATCCATACGTTCCGCAATCAACACCAGATCATCTGCATACAACAACTCCCACGGTAAACCCTCCTTTACGTTCTGAGCCAGCACCTCCATCACAGCTACAAATAGTGGTGGACTTAGTACCGACCCCTGATGCACTCCCACCTTCACCTCAAACTCACCGCTGTTCCCGTCCTTCGTCCTTACAGCTGTGTGTGCTCTTTTGTACATTGCCATCACTACTCTGATCAACCATTCCTCCACTCCTAACTTCCTCAATGCCATGTCAATACTTTGCGTGGAACCCTATCGAATGCTTTCTCCAGATCAACAAACCCAAGAAACAACTTCTTCCTCTTCTCCATGTACTTCTCCTGCATCTGCCTCACAATGAAAAGCGCTTCTGTCGTTCCTCTTCCTGGCATAAATCCAAACTGAATTTCGTCGATCTTCACTTTTCTTCCTTATCCTCATCTCCAACACCCTTTCCAATACCTTCATTCCATGCTCCAATAACTTTATCGCTCGGTACGAGCCACACTCCAGAGGGTCACTTTTCCCCTTGTATAGAGGGACGAGGGTACTCAGTTCCCAATCCACTGGAATGTTGCCTTCTTTCACCACCAGATTACAGATCTCTGTCATTCTCTTCACACCCCAACTTCCTGCTGCCTTCAACATATCTCCCACAACTCCTGTCGGCCCTCCCGCTTTTCTACCCTTCATTGCTTTTATCGCTTCCTCAACTTCCTTCTCAGTTATCTTCTCTGCCGATCCTAAAACTGGGTTACTCTCTATGTTGCCATCCCATTCATTCTCTGTATTCAACAGCATTTCCATATATCTTTTCCATCTTCCTTTAATTCCATCTGGGTCGACAACGATTTGTCCCACTTCACCCTTCAAGCAACTCACCCCCATCACATCACACCTCTCTTTCGCTATCTGCTTTGCAATCCTGAATACTGCTTTCTGACCCTCTTCCGAATCCAAGCGTTCTCTGTACATTTTCCTGTATGCCTCCTGCGCCTTTGCTACCTCTTTCTTTGCAGCCTTCCTGGCTGCCTTATAACTTTCATGCTTTGCTGTTTCTGCTCCTGTACCCTTTGCCTTCTGCTACTCCTTGAACTTCTTCCTCTTCTCGTCAATCCTCTTTCCAACTTCATCATCCCACCACCATGTTTCCGAGTGCCTCGGTGGTCCTTTTGTCCATCCACATACCTCACCAATGGCTCCCAACAGACTAGCTTTCATTGACCTCCAACCACTTTCAAGCTCAACCGCATCATCCTCGACCCTACTCAGCCTCTCTTTTAATGCCTCCCTTACTGTCACCTCTTTCAACCTCCACACCTTCATTCTCGGTTGGTACTTCACCCGCCGAGCTCTCCTCGCACCTTTCACCCTTATGTCGCAGACAACCAAGTGGTGCTGTGAAACAGCCTCCTCCCCCGGGATCACCTTTGTGTCCCGGAGGTGCCCCCTATCTCACCGACGCACCATCAGGTAGTCAGCGGTTGTCTTCGACCCACCTGACATGTATGTAACAAGCTTATTATCGTCTTTCTGGAACTGAGTATTACAAATCAACAAATCAGCTCCATCAGCAAACTCCAAAATCCTTTCACCTTCTCCATTTCTCACACCATAGCCGTAACCCCCATGAACTCCCTCAAAACCATCCATACTCCTTCCCACATGTCCATTTAGGTCTCCTCCTACCACAACAACTTCCTCAGCTTTCACGTTTTCCATCAGCTTCTCTATCGCACACCAGAGCTTGTCCTTCTCTTCATCGCTTCGACCAACCTGCGGAGCATATCCCGAGATAACGTTCACCAAGAGCTTTCCAATCATCATTTTCACCATCATCAACCTATCACTCACTCTCGTCACACTCACCACACTGTCTACAAACTCCTCAGAAAACAGGACACCACACCATTCATGCCCTGCAGGCACCCTTGCCACGTAAACTTGTATTTCTGTCCCTGCCTACCCTTCACCATTCTCACACCACTTCCCTTCCATCTCGTCTCTTGCACACAACATATGTCCACTCTTCTTCTGACCAATACTTCCACCACTTCTCCTGATCTCCCTGTCATTGTCCCTTCATTCCATGTCCCAAACCTCAGAAACCAATCTCCACTTCGGGCTGTACCCTGCCCATATGTAGTTGTAATTGTCATGGTTCTCTTTTTGAGGCAATGTTTTTTTATGGCCGGATGCCCTTCCTGATGCCAACCGTCTTAGTCGTCTCTTACATCACGCAGGGATACGGTGTACCTATTCTAATCCAGGGTACACACTGGGAAACGTTTAAAACATGGAAATTCTGGGGGGGAGGGGGGGGGGGCGGCGTCAGCATCACGACTGCGGTTTAAACATATTTAAATAATATTTAAACAAAACCATGACAAACAATCTGGGAAAAGTCTCTGAGTGAGAACGTGGATTTGAGAAAGCAGGAGCAGAGGTGGAAGAAAAACGAGATATAGGGGGCGGGGCACAAGTCGAGACGAGGAGGAGAGCGAACAAGCACGTGTCCGGGAGGAGAGAAAAAATTAATATAGAATTTTTTTGTTTGTTTGTTTATTTGTTTGTTCTGTTTTCAAAACGCTGGACAAAGGGTAAGATGTTCGTGAGAGGTAGGGGGGAGAAAAGAAAATCAAAGAAACAAGCAAATACTATGAAGGAAAGAACCCATATCCAAGTTCAATTTGACCGCAAGCACATATTTGGTAGCTGACTATGAGTGTAATTTTTTTGTTCGCAGTTTTGATTTTCCTTGACTTTAATTGATTCTGGGTGTTGAATATTTATACAAAATATTGACCTCCTGACCTCAACCACATTTGAGTTACAGGCTATTATACCTAAAACCGCCATTGTGGTCAATTTGACCGCTAAGGAAATGTATTGCACAAAACACATGGGTTCAGCATTGAATAATTGTAATTTGAGATAAGTTATTATCAATACATGTTTAGATGAGATTTCATCTCTGTGTGCCGAATCTGCTAAGCAAGAAGTGCATGTAAAATTTCCAAAATTTTCATTCGTTCGTTCATTCATTCGATGTCAGACAGTGTACTGTATTCACGCTATACAGTAAACATGTCACGGCGGCCAGGGCTCACGAACAAAGAGGTTTTTGAGCTATTAGGTAGGTGGGTGAGGCTGGTAGTTCTAATGTTAATGCAGCAAGGTTTAGACTTGGCTAAAGGTGGTGGAAGAAGAAATGCGGGCAAGTGGGTTAACAAGGGGAGATGCAGAAAATAGAGCAAAATGGAGAAGATTGTCATGGGGCCTGCAAGGCTAACCCCCGCTCTTTCAGGGAAAATGGCCTTAAAATGCCTGTTGTTGTTGTTGCAGCAAGGTCCCACACCCTAGATTTCTCTTGGTTACGGACCAGCTGGCTAATCCCATAATTTATTGCTCTGGTCAGCCTCTGGGAGCAGTGCAGAGTTGTGTTTTTGACCCTCGTGATCTGCTGTAACCTGAAATGATCAGATTACATCTCCAGGCTGGCCTCCAAAGTCGGCCACGGCATTTGCATTCTCCACAAAGCCAAGCCCTACCTCAGCCGTCGTGAGCTTCAAACACCATACACCTTCCTCCTAAATGCTGTGGCATATTGCTTCCTCTATGGGCTGGTGCTGCTTTTCCCCCTCTTCCATCTATTTTTAGGCTATTTAAGAACCTCCATGTCTTTGGCATCTCTCAAAGGGAAGCTCGGTTTCAGGGTCTGCCTTTTGCGCACCGCAGGCAGGTTGGTGCCCTTGCAGTATTTTGTTTCTCTTATGGTCTTGCTTCTCACTTCCTCTCAGCTCTGCCCAACCCCTGCAATGCCAAGTTTGCATGTGTTCTATCAGAAACCCGGCCTTTCCATGTTACCCTCCCCAAGTCTATGCTTGATGTTCACCTTTATTCCTTCACCTTTTCCCTCACTTGTGGAACCCTCTTCCCAAGTCTTCTGTATCTTCCCTCCAGTTATTCTGCCCACTGCCACCTCACGGTCTCTTTTGTGTATACCTCTGAGATTCTCCACACCCACTGAGACCCTAACCCCAGTTCGCCCAAAACTTATCTCCTTATTCTGTTGTGCAGATGCACGCACTTCTCCTGTTTCTCCTTTGCCCCACTTTTTTGCTGACCTTTTGCCCTCTGTTCTGCTTTTCCATCAGCATTGACATCTGTATTAAGAAATACTTCCACACATTGATGTTGATTTCCACGATGTCGTTTATTTGATTCCGAGTGATGAAATTGTGTTCCTGTGAAACACTCAAACTTGTTCCTTTCCATTTGAGTTGGCTGTTTTTGTCGAGGGATTAAATACAGTGGCTCTTTATGCACTGGCTCTTGTGAGTTAGATTCCCATGGATATTCCCTCTCGCCAACCTGCTCTCGGCAAGATGACCTGGTATGCCAAATTCCCCTCAACACGAATTAAAAACGAACAAATTTTAAACTCGTCTAAGGCTCACAAATAACTTGTGCTCTTCGGCTTGCAAAACTAAGACATTAATAGATCAGTTTACTTTTGCACCAATTGCACAGACAGTCGACAATAGACACAAACATACGAGATTTGAAATTGGGTTCTTCACATTATAAGCGAGGGGTTACCTCCGCCACCAAAGGTGTTTCAGCCCTGTATGTTATGGAGGTTATGTGTTCACCCCTGTCTGTCTGTTTTTGTTTTCTTGTTTGTCTGTGAACAGAATATCTCAAAAAGATGTGGACAGATTCAGACAAAATTTGGTGGACAGGTTGGGTATGTGACAAGGATGAATCTATTCGATTTTGGTGAAGATCCGAAATAGATTGGGACAAAAACGATACAAGTTATAGCACGATATTTCAAAATGTTGTGGACGAGTTATGACAAAACTACGTGGATGAGTTGGGTCACTGACAACAACAAGCCAATTTGATTTTGGTTCAGGTCCGGATCCAGATCTGGCCTATCGATGGGATGCAAGACGTAAACTGTTCAGCCACACGGAGGTATGTGTGCTGTACCAAGTGCCGCTCTAGTTTTTACTGTTATAACATTGTGAGATAAAGTTAATCCATTTTTTCTTTTGCAAAATTAGTTTAGAAAAGCAATTTATTTTGTGAAGCTATTGTGAAGTTAAACTTATTATACCTGTCCCCTGTTTGTACCATCCCCATATTTTCCCTCTGGTTTTTTTCCCTCACTACGGACAGATCTGGTGCTTGACAACCAGATTTTAACAGGTCAGTTGGACAGCACAGTGCGTGAACTGGTGCGAGCGGCGCTTCTCAAGAAACATCACCATCAGAACGAGTACAAACTCTCCAATAAAATACCCCTTGTCCGTTCACTGGCTGACATGGGCAAGAAGCACTCGGAGCAACATCTGCTCGACAGGAACGGTGAGCAACGACGCATTCTCCTCGTGTTTGTCCCTTCATGAAGCATAGTTGGGTCTGTCCATGTGTGTTTGCCAAATTGTGTTATCTCCTTTGAGCTGCATTTCAGATCTTTTGTTGGAAGAAAGTCAATTTTTGTGTGCAGCTTCCACTTGTATTGGGACAATCCTTTCTGCTGTCTTGCATTTGCACTTTACCCCCTCAACATGACGTTTTTGTCCTCATGACATCTCCACATTTCATCTCAAAAAGGTTCACAGCAAAGTGCCAGCAACGCTTGGTTTCATTACCCTACTCGCACAGGGCCAAAAGCGGGGTTAAGCAATTGGTTCACTATGGCTGTCAGCCTGTCTGGCAGTGAAACAAAATTGCAAATCATTCCAAACAGGAAACTGACTGGTTTCAAGGACGTCACAAAGGACACAATCGATAGGCACGGATAACTTGTGTAACGTGTTAAATGATGTGGAATAAAAGTGGTAAACTACATCAGCAGTGATAAACTTCCAGAATTTTTTTCTATGACCTGTAAAGTCTTTATTTGTCCCCTACCCTGAGGGGACTATAGGTTTGCTCTCCGTCTGTCTATCCGTCCCACCTGTGGTTTTATGCACTATTTCCCCATACCCTTTAACATATTCAACTGAAACTTGGTATGTGCCTTGATAATGACAAGTTACAAAACATTAGGGGACATTCATTGGGAGCAGTAGGGGATATTCATTGGGAGCAGTAGGGGACATGTATTGGGAGCAGTAGGGGACATGTATTGGGAGCAGTAGGGGACATGTATTGGAAGCAGTAGGGCACATGTAGTGGGAGCAGTAGGGGACATGTATTGGGAGCAGTAGGGGACATGTATTGGGAGCAGTAGGGGACATGTATTGGGAGCAGTAGGGGACATGTATTGGGAGCAGTAGGGGACATGTATTGGGATCAGTAGGGGACATGTATTGGGAGCAGTAGGGCACATGTAGTGGGAGCAGTCGGGGACATGTATTGGGAGCAGTAGAGGACATGTATGGCAAAGAAATTCTCCCTCTCGTTTTATTTCAAATTTTTTTTTTTTTTTTTTTTTTTTTTTGTATACAAGATCGAGGCTCTTGAAAGAGCTAACATTAATCACACAAAAGGTCAAACCGACACACAAAACTCAAAATAAGGGGAGCGGTAGACAAGATGGGTAGAGAGGGGGAAGGACACAAACACAACATTTGAGAGCAGGGACATCGAGAGAACTGTAGGAGGGAGAGGACTTGGGTGGATGTGGGAGAGGTACAAAACATATGGACACTGCAAGGACTTCCAGGAAAGAAGTTGGAATTTCAAAAAAGTGTATCTGGGGTGAAAATTAGCAGGGGTAGAAAAGATCAAGGTTTTGGATGGGGGGAGATAAGAGATTTTTATTTTTTAATTTTTTTTGTATACAAGATCGAGGCTCTTGAAAGAGCTAACATTAATCACACAAAAGGTCAAACCGACACACAAAACTCAAAATAAGGGGAGCGGTAGGGGACATGTATTGGGAGCAGTAGGGGACATGTATTGGGAGCAGTAGGGGACATGTATTGGGAGCAGTAGGGGACATGTATTGGGAGCAGTAGGGGACATGTATTGGGAGCAGTAGGGGACATGTATTGGGAGCAGTAGGGGACATGTATTGGGAGCAGTAGGGGACATGTATTGGGAGCAGTAGGGGACATGTATTGGGAGCAGTAGGGGACATGTATTGGGATCAGTAGGGGACATGTATTGGGAGCAGTAGGGCACATGTAGTGGGAGCAGTCGGGGACATGTATTGGGAGCAGTAGGGGACATGTATTGGGAGCAGTAGGGGACATGTATTGGGAGCAGTAGGGGACATGTATTGGGAGCAGTTGGGGACATGTATTGGGAGCAGTAGGGGACATGTATTGGGAGCAGTAGGGGACATGTATTGGGAGCAGTAGGGGACATGTATTGGGAGCAGTAGGGGACATGTATTGGGATCAGTAGGGGACATGTATTGGGAGCAGTAGGGCACATGTAGTGGGAGCAGTCGGGGACATGTATTGGGAGCAGTAGGGGACATGTATGGCAAAGAAATTCTCCCTCTCGTTTTATTTCAATTTTTTTTTTTTTTTTTTTTTTTTTTTTGTATACAAGATCGAGGCTCTTGAAAGAGCTAACATTAATCACACAAAAGGTCAAACCGACACACAAAACTCAAAATAAGGGGAGCGGTAGACAAGATGGGTAGAGAGGGGGAAGGACACAAACACAACATTTGAGAGCAGGGACATCGAGAGAACTGTAGGAGGGAGAGGACTTGGGTGGATGTGGGAGAGGTATAAAACATATGGACACTGCAAGGACTTCCAGGAAAGAAGTTGGAATTTCAAAAAAGTGTATCTGGGGTGAAAATTAGCAGGGGTAGAAAAGATCAAGGTTTTGGATGGGGGGAGATAAGAGATGGTGGTGAACAGCTGTTTTTAAAGACCTGGAGGGAGGAGTGGGATTGAATTGAAGGGAGTGGGGGAGTTTGTTCCAGAGGCGGAAGAAAAGGCGAATGAAAGAGTGAAGGTGAATAGAGTCTTGATTTTGGCAGTTGAACCATAAGAGAGAGGGATGCTGGCAGATCTTGTGCAACATGTAGGAATATTAGGGGGACAGAGCACAGAGAGAGCTGGGGGAGCAAGGCCGGAGAGGAGTCGGTGGAAGACAGAAAGACCACCAACCTTTGGGGGTCTCTCTTCGGCACAAAAATAGAAATGTATAAACTGTACTTGAACACTAGAACACAAATGGTCTTTTCGGCACCTTCAAAACCCTTCCATTTAACAGTACTTTGACAAAATATTATGGCATTTTACATCATCTTGACCAATCAAATTTGCTGCTCGCTGACCTCAACTACATATGTTCCTTTTGTTAGCTCACTTGGAACGTAGTTCCGGTGAGCTTTTTGATGGCGTGTTGTCAGTCCATAATCACTTGCAACTTCTTGTCCGAAACCGCTGAATGGATTGTGACCAAACTTGGTACAAATAATCTTTGGTATGTTGCAACTCAAGTTTGTTCCCGGCATTTAGAAAATCGGGGTCTAAGGTGGTTAGTGGTTGGGGGGGGGGGGGGGGGGGAGGTATGGGGGAGGGGGTTGCTTTTTTCTCAGAAACTACACACACAATTTCAATGAAACTTGACCACAACTTTAATCGCCCGTGATGTACCAATGTTTGATGAAGGCATTAGAAAAATTGGGGTCTGAGGAGGTATGGGTGTGGGAGAAGGGGGGTTGCCCCCCAAAATAGGTATTTTTTTGGTTTCTTTGTTTAAAGTCTTATGATTATGTTTGTACATTGTACATGCTGCCCTGTCTTCTAGCAGCCATTGAAATTGGTTTAAAATACCGTGATACTGTTTCGAAAACCTTTAGTCAGGATAGTATACTGCTTTATTCTCCAGGTGAGCGCCAAGGGGGATTGCCCCTATTTTCTTTCTCAAAATTGCGTTGGGTAAGGCGTTCGACGAACTCTCGTTGTTTAGTTTACAATGACACGAAGCTACAAGTCAGCACATTATCTTTCAAAGCAAACAATTATTTACATATCTTTAAACGCTGGGCAGACAGATGATGACAACGATTCTTTGTAACCTTGTGAACAGACATGAGATGTCTATCTAGGGTGGGTGGATGTCTTGCAATGTGAACCGAGTTGCTTTTTGTTTTATTTATCCTGAGCCAATAAATGTTCAAAGCTGTTCATTGAACCTCGGTGGTCAATGTGGAGTTTTAAAAAGTTTTATTTTGCCATTTTGCATGACTCTCCATGCAACTGTCATGAGATCACATAACATTTGTTTACGCCACCACACAAGCCCTCTATAGCTTGTGTCGTCGGAATCATTATTGGTGAAGAATTACGGTAACTCGTTGTTGGAATTGAGCTTGTTTACAGTGTCAAAGTATGTTCAAACGTTTGATTCTGTACCCACTGATTCTGGTCCTGGCTCACACCTGTGTGGAAGACGCAAGCTTTGCTGTATATAAGGATTATACCTGTTTGTGGTTTCTGAGCATTAAATTATTGTGAAACAGTGTGTATTACTGTACTTGTAAGTTACATACCTGTTGTATATCTGCTTTTGTAATGCCTGCAAATGGATACAGAGGATGCATTACCTGCCTGCAGTGCCCATTGTTTTGCTCTGTTGAATCTTGTGCATTCCTACTCTTTACCCTCCTCACTCAAATCCATTCCTGTTGCTGCCCATAATTATCTATATAATAATCCAAAATGTCGGTAATTGAGACAGATTCAGGAATTTCTCATTCTTCGGCAACAGCAATGATGACACTGACTATAGCCTGATCATTAGAGCTGGCTTGTGGTGGCGTTAAGTCACGTGACATGCAGTCTACTGCCCAAGGTTTAGAATTTGAAGAGCTTTTATTTATTTATTTTCTTCCCTCCAAGAGCGAAGTTCATGAAAGAGCAAGGTAATAGACAGTGGTGCAGTGGGGCAACATTTTGGCACAACCAAAGAACGGCCTCTGGAAATCAGCTCCAGAGATTGGAGACATGACCAATAAAGGAGTTGAGGTGTGGAGTCGGTCTGGATTTTGGAAGGCGAAGGTTACTTACTGGAAGAACGCTTGCATCCCGTAGATGCTGGGGGGGATTGGAGGACAGAGGGAGCAACATCGGAGAGAAGGTCGTAGAATACACAGAAATCATCGGAGAGAAGGTCGTGGAATACATAGAAATCATCGGAGAGAAGGTCGTGGAATACATAGAAATCATCGGAGAGAAGGTCGTAGAATACATAGAAATCATCGGAGAGAAGGTCATAGAATACACAGAAATCATCGGAGAGAAGGTCGTGGAATACATAGAAATCATCGGAGAGAAGGCCATAGAATACACAGAAATCATCGGAGAGAAGGTCATAGAATACACAGAAATCATCGGAGAGAAGGCCATAGAATACACAGAAATCATCGGAGAGAAGGTCATAGAATACACAGAAATCATCGGAGAGAAGGTCATAGAATACACAGAAATCATCGGAGAGAAGGTCATAGAATACACAGAAATCATCGGAGAGAAGGTCATAGAATACATAGAAATCATCGGAGAGAAGGTCATAGAATACACAGAAATCATCGGAGAGAAGGTCATAGAATACACAGAAATCATCGGAGAGAAGGTCATAGAATACACAGAAATCATCGGAGAGAAGGTCATAGAATACACAGAAGCCACTGACCTCCCTGCAATGTTAAAGCAACAGACACTGTACTTCAACCTCATCATGGGAGATTCCAATAATATTAAGAGCTTTAGATTTAACAGAATCCTTGAGAGAGATAAATGTGACGCTGGAGGGCTAGCCCAAAGGGGGAGAGCAGAGCCCCATTGAGCTATGGACAAAAGCATTGGAGACTATAAGTAGCTGTGATTTTCCAAGGAAAGACGTTGATTATGGAGGATACCCAGTCTGTGGCTGGCTCATGAAGCCAGCTCTCATTTACCCAGAATTACTATTGGCTGGGACTGAACGTCTTCCAGTGGCTGACCATGGTGATAGACAGGTGTGTTAGTTTGACGATCCTTCTGGAGAGACAGGGTGAGACGGACATTTTCTAGGATCGAAGGACATGTTTCATTTATCAAACCAGTTTCTATTAATTTCAAGATCAGCAGAGAGAGGTGCAGTTGCTGTGTGCAGCCGAACAGAGATCCAGGAAAACAGAAATCCAGGAATGAAGGTGGCCTTGAATGCAATACATGGAAACTTGGCAAGCAAAGTCGGATGCCAGACTGTCGAAGGCCTGAGATATGTCCAGGGAGATAGTCCTAACCTCTTGTTTGAGATTAAGGGCCTCCAACCAATACTGAGAGAGGGGCACACGCATGTCCATCTATCTGAATGTGTCTGTCTCTCTATATCTATGTATCCTATCCATCTGTGTGTCTGTCTATCTATCATTCTATCCATGTGTGTTTCTGTCTGTCTATCCTATCTATCTGTGTGTGTTTGTTTATATACATATATATTATGTTAATGTACAAATTGTATATTATAATATGTGTGTGTGTCTATTTCTCTGTCTGTCTGTCTGTATACATATAGTGTGTGTGTGTGTGTGTGTGTGTGTGTGTGTGTGTGTGTGTGTGTGTGTATATGTATATGTATTATGTTAATGTACATATTATATATTTATGTGTGTGTGTCTTTTGTTTGTCTGTCTGCTGTCAGAATGCCTTTGTTTAATATCTTTGTAATGCAATTTTGTATTGTCTGTCAATGTGATTGATGTAAGAATGCACTTTTGCTTTTCTGGGGGGTATGGGGGGAGGGGGGGGGCTTGAAGACTTGGGAAAAAAAAAGTGGTTGAGTACTTGCAGTCACATTTTTCATCTATCTATAATTCCAGTAATCTCTGTGTGTATGTATGTATGTATGTATGTATGTATGTATGTATGTATGTATGTCTGTATGTCTGTGACCGCTGTTTCTCGACAACCACGGGTTCGATATACTTTAAACTTGCCAGGTATATTGCTGGGGACCCGAGGATGTGCCTTTTCAAGGTTTCATATTAATCGGACAAGTAGTTACCGAGCTATGTCCAAAAAACGATTCAACCAATCAGAGAGCAGCGAGCTATCACGTGTGCCGAACGTGCCGAACAGACTCTGCCTCGGACGGCACATTTGAGAGCGTATTCATTTATTTCACGTTGGCAAACTATGTTGCCGCTATGTTGGCGTTAAACTATGTTTTAAAACTAATTAAAACTAATTTGCGATTCTTTCGCTTTCCTGCGCGTTTGTGCACGTTATGGCGATTTCTTTACCAAACTCCGCAAGCCGTTCGCTTTGGACCAAACCATTTCATGTAAATAGAGGGGGGGGATTGTCACCGTACTCGCAAGCCGTTCGCTTTGGACCAAACCATTTCATGTAAATAGAGGGGGGGGGATTGTCACCGTACTCGCAAGCCGTTCGCTTTGGACCAAACCATTTCATGTAAATAGAGGGGGGGGATATAATTTTAGATATATATATAGTACGGGCATGCCCTAGTTCCATAGAATTTCAACAGGTCCCTTCCATTATGCTGCGAAGGACTTTCCAAACAAATTCCCTAAATTTTCCACACACAAATGGAAACAAATTCCTCACAACAGTCTGGTGCAACCGGGTTATCTGCTTGCGATGGAATAAAGTAGCAAAGTATCACCATACTTTTGGTGACTGCACGATAACTCGATAAGACTATTAATATGAAACAAATCATGATATAGCACTTGGACATATCATTGTTGCTGCATTTGATTTGTGAAACTTCAGTTCAGCTATGGGAAACATTGCTGTTATAAAAGGTTATTTATTGACTCTTGTCAAGCAGCTTTTAGGTGATTTTGGCCCTTCTGCATGGCAATCGTAATATGTGATTGTAATTAGCACATGTGGCGCAACATGGCATTGGTGGTGACTCTTGTCTGTCAGCACGGTGTCATCATGTTTGCAGGCATTTTTCTGAATACTGATTGGCCATTTGTTCTTCGTCTTAATTTGCATTGTGCACATTCATTCCCTTTGGCTCTATGATGGTGCTGCAGGTGTAAATAAGCGGTTAATAGGGCCGACAACCATTAAAATCCTGGCCGCACTCGACCGCAGAGTGAAAACACCTGCCTCTGACATCCCTTCCATATACGTGTGCCTCTTGCATTTTCGGACTGCTATGCTGTCCGTATTTTGTTCAAAAAAAAATCATATCCTTTGTGGAGAACCATTCAGTAACGTACCCCAGTTTCCACACATTTTACTTTTGCTTGTCTGTTAAACAGCTACCAATGCCTCTGGAAAAGCGGAACAATATAGGTCAAAAGTTCAACAGACAAAGTGGGACAAAATGGAAACAGGTGGACTATAATTCATCTATGCACCCGAGCATGGGGACGGATGTTCTTGTTGAAAGGGGGACAGGAAGTCAAGTCGTGCCATTAATCTCAAAAGGTAGAAATTGGCTAGAACATGATACCTTGAAGGTAACTGTTATTGAATGATTGTTGGCACACAGTGCTTTACATGGGCATTGTCCCAGAACATGTGCACTCCCCCTTTTATGTCGACTTTTGCCCTGCCTAGGTCCATTGTTGTCCCCCCATTCGGCTCCAAACCACCTGGATGTGGAGGGGAGGTTGGGGGAGATGAAACCTGTGAGTCGGGAGAACAGTACCGTGGACTTTGTGAAGGTGATGTTCTACCACCTTTTGTTTGCCTCTTTAACAGTTTTCTATGCAAACTCTTGGTCTTCTCTGAAAGTGTAAAACCAAATGCAACCTATTTGCATTCAGATGGAGTCGACATTCGGATCTAAATGGGTCTACATTCGGAGTTTGCAATGCCTGATAGCCAATTTAATTGTATTTCATGCATGTGGTTTGGCAGCCATGTTGGATTGAAAATGAAAACTCTAAAAAACCGTCTCCAGAACGGCTTACTAGATCAATGCGAAACTTCATGCACATGATCTACTGGCCTTGGGTCATGTGTAAATGTAGGTGTAAATGGGGTGTAAATTTAAACCTCATACGTCACATGGTCTGGCAGCCATATGTTTTTAAAGAATAAACTTTTAAATTTTATTTTCTTCAGAACGGCTTACCAGATCGGTGTGAAACTTCACACACATGATCAATGAGTCATTGGAAATATAGTTTGATAATTTAAATGTCGTATGTCCCATGGTCTTGCAACCTTTTTAATGTATTTATTTATTTATTTTGATTTCTTTTGAAATGAATTTTTTGACTCCCATTCTGAATTCAGTTTTATAAAGAGGACATCATGGGTCACGTGTCTGATTGAAGTGGAGTTGTATCAAAGTGGGTCAGCTTGGGACCTGGCCATAACTTCCCACAGTCATAAAGTAGCATATTGTTATTATTATTTTGGGATTTTTTTCTCTTTCACTTCTGTGATGAACTGAGTGTCCTGCTGTTTTTTTTGTGTGTGTGGGTTTTCTCTTTTTTTGCTTTGTGCCCGTTGTGTGCCATTGTCATGATGCCCACTAGCCACTGACAGCACTGTGGCCCTGCAGCTGTGTCTCAACTAACCTGGAGTGGCCCGCTATAGGCGTAAGTGAGCCTTTCTAAGCTCTCTGACACCATCCCTCAAAGGGGTCAGCACATTCAGCCCGCATGCCTGTGGTCGATGGAGCATCCTGTGGTCAAGCCTCTACCTTGCATTGGTGCTTTGGATAGCCATACCCCCGTGTTTGCCGTTATCATTGCTACTTGGTGTGTTGAAGTGCAGGCAGATTTGTTCTTTGTTACCCGCAATGCTTTTACAGTTGTACATCTTTTAAACATTCGAAACGTTTTCCTCCCAGATTCGGTTCACAAATGTGCTTTGAAAAGTTCTCTGTAATTTATTTTCTTCGACAAGAAATAGGAACGTCTTTTACACAATATTCACGGCTGAAAATGATTCATAATGATACGAGGGGTACTAATTATGCTTTCCTTGCCTGTGGTTGATAATGCAATTCATCTCGTTCTCCAACAGGTGGACCTCAACTTCCTACGGAAGATCCCACATGGTGCCGAGGCCTCCAATGTGCTGGTTGGGGAGTTGAACTTCCTTGAGCGGCCAGTCATCTCCTTTGTGCGTCTCTCTCCTGCTGTACTGCTGTCGGGTCTTACAGAGGTTCCCATCCCGACACGGTGGATACTAACATCTGTTATGCAATAACTTTAGAATGATAATTATAAATAACTGCTATCACCTCAATCAGCACTATTTATTTATTTATTTTATATGTATTTTTTTATTTTTTTATTCGTTTATTTATTTATTACTCTGCATATCATTTTAATGAAGTGCATTTATCGGCTTCAAATCGTGTACTTTGGGAAATTTGTGGCAAAAAGTGCATGGTCTGCTGGCACAGATCCAGAGTATAAAAAGTGGGGGATCCTCTAAAATGGGGGGAGGATGAGTGGGGGCTTAAATACATTCTGACACATTGGACCGCAATTTGCAGAAAATCACACCAAAGTCCTAAATAATATATACTTAGATAAGTACACAAAGCTTGACATCAAAACATAGTCGTCATTTGAAAGAGCAATAGTTATCTTGGCCTCAACAAAGCATAAACAAGTTTAAAAACTTTTTGTTGTTGTTCATACATAAGTGAAGTGATGAGCAAGGTTCTTGCTTTCATGAGCACAAGCCTCGGTGGTGTAGTGGGTAGAGCATCTGCTCTGAGTATGAGCGATAAATTGTGTCTATGATGAAAAGGAACTCGTTTTCAATCTTTCCATTCCTTTGCTCCATTTTGCAAAGCTTTATGGGCAACTTCCTTGTTTAAGTTCGTTTCTTACCTGCAAGATGGTGAAGTATCTTCACAACCCTGACTCGTCATCAACATCTGGTCCCAATGGCATCAGTGCATTCCTCCTCATAACCTGTACATCAAAACTGGTTGTACCTCTTTCACTGCTGTTATGGATTCGTCACTTCCGTCTTTGTGGTTTTCATCCACTGTAAGCATTTTTAGTTTCATATACTATTATTGCTAGAGTTTGAGTGTGAAATGGAGATAACTGTCTTCAAAGGTAAAAATTCGTGTTTCAAAAGAAAAACGAAATGGATCGGGAGAAACCGGAAGAAGAAGAAGAAGAGGCTTGAGCGGATCAAGTGAGATCGGGAAAGGAAGGCCGATCTGCTTCGAGGTGTCGAGCGGACGCTGGTGGACGTTGGTCACGAGCGAATATTGGTTTCCCCGGGAAAGGGATTCCTGTGACAGTGTCGTTATTGCTGGGGCAGATAAACCTGCGTGACGGGTTTTGCTGTTGGTTCCGAAAGTGAATCATTGCGGGAGAGCCGGTATGCCTCCATTACGGGCCCGTCCACCATTTCACCTCGCACCAGCCGTTAGCCTGGTTCTCGTGTGTGTCGTGGATTTCACTTGGGAATTCGCGGTTCTCCGCTTGGGAACTGCTGTTCGTTCATATCAGCGTCATTGTCTGGTGAACCGAAGGTTTGAATTCCCAGTCGCCTTTTGGGTGAACTTTTTCCTGACCGACGTTGGCCCGACCTCACCCAGCGGCTCTTCTGCAGCGTCGACTGTCAGCCGTCCTGGGTTCAGGTCTCAGTACGACCTTTTTTCTTGTGATCACCGGAGCGTGGATCGACTTTGGCCTGGTGTCGTGACAGTGACTTTGGGGGTGTTACAGTTCATTCACGTGGAGTACCGTGAGTTATTGAGTTAAGAAACTGGTGGTACCATCATAGGAATTATATGGTGTTTGCTGTGCAATTGAAGTTTTCTTGTACTTGCGCAAGTTGTTATTATTGTGTGATTTTAATACAATACTTGGGTTTTGTAACGACTAATTGGTGTGGTTTCACCATTGGTCATTGGCACACATAATAGCATCTTTCTGCCGTGACTCCTTTCGGGGCTCGGAGGTACACCGTGACCGGGGTTTGTGGAGGAGCACGTAACACTGCTCTTCTGCAGCTCCTCCTTGGAGGGTTACCATTCATCAATATGGAAGGTAGATTATGTCATTCTTATCCATAAGAGGAATACCAAGCCAGCCTCTGAACTACAGACCAGTAAGCGTTGTTGTAGTCAGTCTGGTATTGAAATCGATAATCACTGCAGATCTCAAGGCCTACCTCTTCTCCAACTCTTTACTAATCAAATCATCAATTTGGCTTCTTGCTTGGCCATTCCATCTTGGATAGGCTTGTGTCTGTCTCGGCAGTGTCTTGGGCCCTATTCCTGTCCAGTTTACATTCATGAGCTCCCGGCCTCTTCGTAAAACTAGGTATTTGTCGTTGCAGATGACTCCGCTCTTTGCTGGAAAGTCTGTCACAACCATCATGATGGGCAATCTGCAACCCCATGCTCTTCTACCCATTTGAAGAAAATCTGAAACGGTTCAATCACATGAATTATCACTTGGTTATTTGAAGCCCCTTGGACGACCATTCTTCCATGACCTATAAAGGGCTGATCAATTGTCAAAGCTGACCTCCAGGACAAAGAGGCATCTTGGATCTTATACAGACATGTGTACAACCATCCAATAGTAGTATTATAACCATAAAATACTGTTACGGATCTGGGGTCGGCGCTCCCCTTACCAAGGGGGGGTCAATCCCCTTGTCTTTTACACTGGCCGATTCCCCCAGTCCTGGAAGTATGACGTCACGCCCGGTCAGCGCTGGATAGGGTATTAGGCCTATCCTTCCTATGACCTAAGTACCAGCGCCTTCCGGTACGCAAGGAGATACTCTCGCTCGGACCGCAGTGTAATTATGGATTACGCCGAGCGAAGCGAGCTGCGGAATCCGAGCCGTTTAACAAAGACTAACCCGATTGCGGAGCTTTGGCCGAAATCGCACCACAGGAACTCAATGGGGAAATCTCTAAAACAATCGGATGAGAAAGAAGAAATCAAAGAATGGAGGAACAGGTATTTATTAATTATTTACACAAACCAAAATCAAAGAGAAGAAAAGACCTCAACGTAATATACGGAAAATGGAAGGAGCAGAAGGACACAGAGCAAGCTTATCTACACAGGCTTAACTTATCCCCAGGACAATACAGACAGAACGAACTCACTCACACGAATGGGAGAAAATGGCAATGGTGGTATGGGAAGGCAGAGAAAGGTCCAGGCAGATGGTAGGCGTCGAGGTCCGGCTCCAAGCGCGCGCTCCGATCCACGCTTTGGGGTCGAGGCGAAACCGGGCAAACAGCTCCGCTCCGGGCTGGCAGCGAGGAGCCGGCAGCTCCACGTATTCGGCTCTACACCGGCAGCTTCCTCAGGCGTACTCTGCCTCATGCGCGTCCTCTGACTCATGCGTTCTCAATCGTGCTCCCTCATTCATCTGCCTCCTTACGCACCTGCGGTCCCTCACTCATCTGCTCCCTTACGCATCTCCACAGAACTCTCAACTGAGGTGGGGGCTCCGCTCAATGGGTTATATAGGCCACACCCTCAAATCTTCGCGAACCTCCCGATGTTCCTTGGTCACGCCTCTCAAGCCAAACCCACTCATCCTTCGTTGGTTGATCGGGGCTGGCTGACTCCTCCTCTTGATGACGAGGTGGGGCCACGCCCTTCTTCCCCGAGTTAGAGCACATGGCAATGGCGGCGAATGCAGTTGGAAATGCAGTTGGCAATGCAGTTGGAAATGGAGGCAATGCAGTTGGAAATGGAGGCTTTGGGGAATTTGAAAAGGGGGATCTATCTTATTTCATTTGGTGCAGCGCAAGGTCAACTAATGGAGACACAGCCTTAACTGATACACGTAATAAAGAAATAACTATAGAGAGAAGCCTATGATTTGCTACGTGATGCGATGGACTAACTAAGGTGCGATCAATTAACAGCCAATTAAGGGGAAATGTACACAGGAAATTTACTACTAAATTTACAAAGTGAAGGTTCTAAAAACCGTAACAATACTATTATTGGACTCTACTGTTGTGCAATTCGAGGCCACTAAAGTTCTACTATAGTAATTTTAATATGAAATGGAAACAGACTGCAGTTGGACTGGAAGAACATGGAAACCATATGCAAAATGGGAACACACAACATGGTAGTATTTTACTGCAGTGCTACTTTAGTTAACTACAGAACTGTCACTTTTTATATTCACGTCCACTGTAGTACTACAAGCTTTTTACTTCATCACAGTACATTACCGCCAGTTTGATTGATGTACTGGAGAACCCTGTCATTTGTGGGGGATATGTTCCTGAAAAAGTCGCAAATGTCGAATCCACGAATGTCGGGGCATTGTTTCAATGGGAAAAGGGGGGGTAGGTTTCCTGGCAGTTTGTCATTCTTAAGGGAAAAGCAAAGATCCCATGAAAAAAACACGAATATGTGAAGTACAGGGCCGAAAATGTCAAAGCAGGTCAGAAAAACCACGAATATGCGAAGCACAGGGCTGCAAATAGAGAAGTAGGTCACATTTTATCAACTGCGAATATGCAGGGTCCACGAATGTTGGGACTGTGAATGTCAAGGTCCGACAGTATTTCATTTATGATGATTATTTAATACTACATATAACCGTAATTGTGACAAAATGGGTTAAGCATAACAATTTGAGTTTGATGTTTATTTGGAAAGTCTCTGGATGAATATGAAGAAGAGGAGGAAGTTGAAGATGTATAAGAAGAAGAAGAAGAAGAACCATTCCTTTCACGTCCTCGGACAGTGCTGCCAAAGCAGTTTTCCTTGGCTAGGGGGAGCAATCCAGGATGGGTCACCACTCCGACACAGAATACTCAAATGGCTCTTTCTTCCCAGTAAACTGGTACTCATTTTGCACACCTCGGAAGGATGACAGGCGGAGTCAACCGACCTGGTGTTATTTTAACCACATGGTGTATATATATATATATATATATATATATGTGTTCACCATGTTCATCAGAGTTTGGTGTTATTGGGGTCCTGAGTTTGAACCTCTGTCGAGTGGTTAAAATAACACCAGGTTAAAATAAATAAAATAATATATATATATATATATATATATACAGTGGTACCTCGGCTTACGAGTTTAATCCGTTCCGTGACGGAGCTCGTAAGCCAAATCGCTCGTAAGTCAAAGCAAATTTTCCCATTCAAATGCATTGAAATGCTATTAATCCGTTCCAGCCTCAAAAAAAAAACACCAATTTTTTTTGTTAGGTGCTTTTAAATAACAAAAATGTACTTTATAAATAACAAATAATGTATAAACAAGCACGACCTCGTATATACTGTACATAATACAAGAGAATGTAAAGAAATAAACTGGTTTTATTAAGCAGAGGAGAAGAGCATGCCAGGTGAGGTGTGCGTGTTGTCGACTTGGCGAGGCAGTACGATCGTACTCCTTCTACGATATGTACGATTTTGAAGCAGAAGGAGTCCATAAAGGCTATAACGCCAGCCAAGGGCGTTACGATTATTTCAAAGCTCCGGACCTCTATCCATGAAGATATGGAGAAGTTGTTGTTTGTGTGGTTGAAGGAGAAGCAGCTCGCAGGAGATACCGTGACCGAGAGCATCATGTGTTTGAAAAGATTGAAACTCGGATATCGAGCACGGACCACGAGGTGTTTTTTCTTTTTTCTTAATCTCGGTTTCAGTGAACTTTTGCTCTGTGCTCACGTGTACTGTACCTGTACCTGTAATGGTACGTCAGAGGATGGCACCTGTTGTCATCATATTAAGTGCAAGATGTTCTGCATCGTAAGTTGGTACACCGTGGTCTTTCGGCGGTGTTTAAGCCGGCCGTCTTGGCTTCTGTCACCATTGGCATTGAGTCTTTCGATGTAGGTAGGTCGTTGTGTGCCGGTGCCTTGGCCGAATTCCTTCATTGCTGCATTGTTAGCTCACCTGGTTTTTTATACCACATCTTTGGTTATCGGACCAGCGAATGACGTCATCTCCAAAGTATGGCTTATTCTCACTTGTCTTGGACGATCTTCTACTTCTAGCCTTCCACCGTGCATTTGGTGTCCACTGTACTTACTGTACAGTGCCTGGTAAAATTGATGTAATGGGTTTTTGACCGTCAACGCCATGAACCGCTAACACTCAAAAGCCCATTTATCGCGCCTTATAAAGCAAAACGCAAACCGAAAGCCATGCCTCTCAAGCGAGGCGTGCTTCCGTGGTCACGTGATCCACAGGTGTAGCTCATTATACCCGCACGCGCGACACGCTTTGGCGGTCACGTGACCAGCCACTCTGGAGGCGGGGATCCCCGCCGATGACGTCACCGGCTGGAGCAAGGAGATTCCTCGCTCATGTATTTCGACGATTGCGTGTTTTATATCCAAGCAGAGATGCTTTCACGGCAAGATAACCACGTGACCGGAACCGGAAGCCACAACCGGAAAATTCAAAAAAATAAATTTTTTGAGCTCTTACATCGGATCTCGGCTCGTATCCCAAAGCAACAAACCGCCCGAGCGACGGCTCGTATCCCGAAAAACTCGTACGTTGGGGCACTCGTAAGCCGAGGTACCACTGTATATATATATATATATATATATATATATATACACTCAACATCAAAAGAAACTTATCAAATCTTTAGAAGGACACTCATTGAAATACTCCACGCAAAAATGAAAAATATTTGAACACAGATGTAAGTTCAGCTATCTTTACTAAACACATGTCAATAAACAAGTCGTTGCCTCAATCACAAAAAAGCAAAAAGCATGAACATCACAAGGGGTGGTGCAACAAAAGTCACAGCACTGCAACACAAAGGCACGCACCTGAATACAGTCAAAACAAAATGACACAGGAATGGACGCAACACTCCTAACAGTCAAGGACAGAATGACAGCAGTCCTCAATATTGTGTGTGTCCTCCCTGAGCCGTGATGCAGGCTGTACACCTCCGACACATGCTCTGTACCAGGCGTCTGATGCGGTCCTGGGGAAGTCTGTCCCACTCCTCCTGCAAGCCTTGAATGAGCATTTGCCGATTGACAGCCGTTGATCTCCTCGATGCAAGACGTCGACAAAGCTCATCCCATAAATGCTCGATGGAATTGAGGTCAGGGGAATAAGGCATCCAAGGCATCACTTCAACACCCTGTTCCTGGAGGAAGTTGGTGGTCAGGCGAGCAGCATGGGGTCGAGCGTTGTCCTGCTGGAAAACTGCGAAGTCAGGATGAGCCTGGAGAAATGGCAGCAGATGAGGTCTCAAAACTTCATTGACATAACGCTGACTGGTGAGATTGCCTTCGATGATGACCACAGGTGTCCTGAAACGGGTGGAAATGCCAGCCCATACCATCACACTGGGTCCTCCCCAACGATTGATCTGGCGAATACAGCATGATGCATACCTTCCCCACTTCTACGCCATACCCGTTGATGCCCATCAGCAGCATGGAGGCAAAATCTGGACTCAGACGGTGGGCAATTGTTCGCTGGCTTACACCAGCCTCAAGCATCCCAATTGCCCTTAAACGTTGTTCAGATGTCAGCCGTGGCATCTGAATTTTCTTGTTGTTTTCCCTGTCGGAAGCCTCTAGAGTGACTATAGACAGCAGTAAATGAATGTCTAACCACGAGAACTGAAGGATTTCATTATGAGGGTCATTATTTAAAGGGAAAGATCCCTATAAAGAACCACTCAAGCATGCCATTGTTGATCAACCAGGTGATTGAAGTGAAGTTCCCGTTACATAATCAGCCATTACAATTGAAGAAGCGTGTTTGTAAAGCTGCACATTAAATGATAGTGATAAGTTTATTTTGATGTTCAGTATATATATATGTAAATATATATATATATATATATATATATATATATATATATATATATATATATATATATATATATATATATATATAATATTATATATATATAATATTATATATATATAATATTATATATATATAATATTATATATATATATACAAAAGGAGCCCTGTCTATCTGTTTGTTTGTTTGTCTGTTTGTCGTGTTGTAACTTGAGAACGGATTAACGGATTTCAATAAATCCAACTATTTGGGTAACTCTCGGGAGTGTTTGTGATCCCCAAAAAAGAAAAGAAAAAGAAAAAGAAAAAAAAGATCCCCAAATTATTTTTTTAAATGCTTACATGGACATGCATGTCAACTGTAAATGCCAACATGTGACGGAGAGCAGGATATTCCAGGAACCCTTTTTTTTCTTCCTCCATAGATTATCCATTACAGCAAAGATTGGTATTTCCGTCAGTGAAGCGACGGGTCTTAACTGGCTCTTCTCCACTCTCTCCTCGGTTTTGATTTGCCGCTTGTATAGACAGCTCACAAATGTTCCTGAGAGTCATCAATCCCCACCCTCGACATACCACATATAAATTTGAGATGGTTCTATATGCAGATTGGGCCAGATACTGCTCGTTACTGTGAGATGGCTCAATCCGGTATCCTCAAGACATTGCCCAAACACTCAAGACATCAAGACATTCACTCCCAGTCATACGCTGGAACTCCATGAAGAGGGCTGTCACACAGTGGCCTATTCTTGGGAAAGGGACAATTGGATCTTTAATTTACAACAGCGAATGTTAGCAGATGGTAAAACCAGTTTGTTCATCAAACGTATGGACAGTGATGTAAAACTCATTGATGCAACCGATTTCTAAACCCGTCTTTGTTGAACTATTGAATATGGCTACACGAGGAGTGGAATGTAGTTTTAATGACTATGTTCACTCAGATCGATGGCCTAGCAATGGGATCCCCTGTAGGTCCTGTCCTATCAAATATTTTTGTTGGGTATCATGAACGACATGCGTTCACCAATTTATACATTCTGCAATTTCAGCCCCAACCATTTATTATCGGTATGTAGATGACATATTTGCTGTTGCTCTCTGGTGTATGCTCTCCATCCATCCTTGCAATTCACCTTGGAGATGGAACGCTCTGGGGTACTCCCCTTTCTGGATGTGCTGGTGGACAAATCGTTGAACACTTTCAGTAAAACAGTCTATTACAAACCGACATTTACTGGGCAGTATACTAGATGGGACTCTTATAGTCCCACTAGGTACAAGATTGGACTGATTCGTACTTTGATCAATCAAGCAACGAAGATTTGCTCAGCAGGCAAACTCCCTAATGAAGTCCTGACCATTAGGACAATCCTCATCGATAATGGATATCCTGAGCAAGTCATTAATGGATACTTGCACAAGTTCCTTAGTCGATCAAATGAAAAAACAGTTGAACCTGATGTCCGGTGTACTTCCGTTTATCTTGGAAAGGAAGGGTCTCAACGGTTCCAGAATCAAATGAAGCAGACGGTGTGTGCTGTTCAACCACCAGTAATTTTCACCATTCGCAGATTGCTTCCGTCAATCTGTAAGGATGTACTGCTTATCATTCAATCTAGCAATGGTGTTTCTGAGTTTATTTGCCGATGTGGAGCTCTGTACGTGGGCCGTACATCTTTGCGATTGACGGATCACATCAAACAACACGCCCCTCTCGATGTCCAACAACATTTATCAACTGGACAAAGACAACCATGGCTGACATGTAAGAATGTACATAGTACTGCGGTTGTTCCCCGTGTTTTGGTAATTGGATCTCATCTTTTTGAGTAATCGTCGTTGTGCAGAGCAATATAGTGAAAGCTGGTTCCGAATCCTGAGCAAGGCACGCAGTGTTTCACACCTCCACATCACGGAGGCAACATTTATCAGGTCAAATGACCCAATACTTTGTCGTCAAAAGGAATTTGTGCGCACACTACTTGTTTTGAACATATTTACCCCGTGGATCAATAATTATGAATCGTCGATAGATGATCCATCCCCCTGTCGTATTGGTTACTCATACCTCCTATAATAACCAACGAACACTGAGCTTATTAGCTTGTGTCTATTAAACGTGTTTTCTGTTATTGCTTCATTCTGTTCATGATTTTTCCCTGAAAGCTAACCGAAAAGCTTTGGAATGTGTCTTTTATTGTTGAAATGTTTTATATGTTGTTTAGAAAATCGGTTTAAGCATTTCATCCCATAATGCACGATGGCATCGCTATTGGGACCGACAGCCGCTCATAATAAAATAATGGTTAATAAACATGTGCAGGTATCTCGGTGCAGTTTGTCGCATGCTCGCATATCTACTGTCACATTCTTGGCAAACAAGGAAAATAATCTCTGCTCCCATTCTGCTCATTTTCCACATTTTAAACATTTATCACAATTTGGATTTGTAAAATGAGTATTGAACACCTAATACCTTAAAACGGATGGGCTACAGCCCCGACTTTCCCTCTTGCTCCCTCCACCTGCCCAAGTTCCACTTATGGATCTGTGCCTCGTCTTTGGCCATTAAATATCCTACCATAAACAAACTTGAACCTCTGCATTGCATTTCCACTCCAGCACAACCTCATTTGTTAGTTGTATGTCCCTGCAGTTTCCTCTTCATCTTGCTGGGACCAACAGGAAAAGCGCAGCAGTACCATGAAATTGGTAGATCTATCGCAACCCTTATGTCGGACGAGGTCGGTGACATTAACTTATCTCTGTACTTGACTCAAAAACAGAGTTGGGTTAATGAGTCTCGTCTTGACTCCCCTCGTCATGACGCTTGCTGCAGGTTTTCCATGATGTGGCCTATAAGGCCAAGGACCACAAAGACCTGCTGTCTGGTATTGACGAGTTCCTCGACCAAGTCACAGTGCTGCCTCCAGGCGAGTGGGATCCCTCGATCCGCATTGAGCCACCAAAGAGTGTGCCATCCCAGGTGTGTTGACCTTCCTTCTTTTGGGAGCAATATTGTTGAACTTTAGCTTATCTTAAGTTTAGTTTGAACTTTAGTTTAGTTTATATTGTTGAATCCACGAGCTGAGCCGGCACAGACAGGTCATGTGACAGGTCTTGAGCTGCAGAGAACTGGCAGGACATATCCCTGGAATGTGTATATAAATTTTGTTACCTTGGTGATATGATTGCTGCAGGTGGTGGTGCAGAGGTAGCAGTGATTGCAGGAATTAGAAATGGTTGGAGGAAGTTTAGGGAGTTGTTACCGCTATTGACATCAAAGGGGATCTCTCTCTAACTAAAGGGAAAATTTTATACAGCTTGCGTTAGAAGCGCGATGTTGTATGGCAGTGAAACCTGGACAATCAAAAGAGGATGAACGGAGGTGTGAAAAATGAAATGAGAATGGTGAGATGGATGTGTAATGTGACACTGAAGGATAGAAGACCAGATGTGGAATTAAGAGATAAGTTATGCATTGGGGTAGTTTGAGGTGGTTCGGACACGTGGAAAGGATGGGGGAGGGCATCTGTGTGGAGAGGTGTAGGAATGTGAATGAAAGGAGAGCTTGAGGCCGTCCGAGGAAAACATGGAATGAGTTCCTCAGACATGATTTCAGAGTTGGACTAATAAGAGGGCCAGCATCGGATCGTGCAGCCGAGAAAGCAGCCGTGATTATCATGATTTTTATGATTATCATGACAACAAAGATCGTGCAGCCTAGATTTGGTGAATCATGGCTTGCGCATGCAAGCGTGGAAACGGCTGTAAAACGAGGATTATGATGACGATTATGATAATAATTGTTGAACTTTAGTTTCATCAAAACAATACAGATGACGTGTGTGTGTGTGTGTGTGTGTGTGTGTGTGTGTGTGTGTGTGTGTGTGTGTGTTACCTGCCCTATATACGTGTGTGTACATATGTCCTATATACATGTGGGATTTGAAACGAGCTGTGCATGCAAGAAACCCCTCAAACATCGCACAGCTGAAAGAATTCTGCATGGAGGAGTGGGCAAAAATTTCTCCCAGTCGATGTCAGAGACTGGTAGACAGTTATAAGAAACGCCTACTTGAGGTTGTTTCTGCCAAAGGGGGCAATACCACCTATTAGAGCCAAGGGTGTACTTACTTTTTCCACAGAAGGAAATGGCATCTCTGTTAATTTTTTGTTGAATAAATTATTGCAAAGTCAACTTTTCATTGTTTTTTGTTCAATTAGATCACCTTTATCTATAGATACTGTTTAAATAAAGATCAAATATTGATATGTCCACATATGTTAAAAAGATTTTAAAAAACATTTCATTGGGTGTACTTACTTTTTCCACATGCAAAATTTGCATTTATGTTTATTTAAATTATACAATGGACTACAAAATGTAAATGTTTCATGATATTTGTTATATTATATCACCTTTATCTATCAATATTGTTGAAATGAAGATCAAATAGCTGTATGTTGAAATATGTTGAAAAAGTCAAAACTTTACATGGGGTGTACTTACTTTTTCACATGACTGTGTGTATATATATATATATATATATATATATATATTCTAGTAGAGTTGTTGATAGTCGGGTTCGGAGAGAGGTTCTTTCAGCCAGAATCTTGAGGCTAACATGCCCCATCGCAGGAGAAGCGCAAGATGCCAAGTTTGCCGAATGGGACGCCCCCACTGGCTGAGTCGGAACATGAAAGTCATGTGGCAGGTCCTGAGCTGCAGAGAACAGGCAGGTGAGGTTGGAGAGGCTTGTGTGGTTGATGATATTAGTTCTATAGACCAGTCACATCTAAACACATCTGATGACTGCTCCACAGTTGTCTTTTTTAATGTTTTTATTTATTTATTTTTTAAATACTTTTCCACACCCTCTCCTTTTGTTGTTTTGCCTCCCGCCCCCTCGCAGCTACCCACATCCTGCCATATTGTATTCATTGCACTTGCTCTATGAGGGGTAGTAAGTTGTAAGAATTCTAGAAAAGTCAAATTTGAACCAAAAAAGTTTGTATGAAGGTTGCTAAATATTACTTTCCAGGTTGTTTGGAGGCCTTGTCAGGGATGTGAAACGCAAGGTGCCTTGGTACTTGAGTGATTTCCGTGACGCGCTCAGCTTGCAGTGCGTCGCATCCTTCCTGTTCCTCTACTGCGCCTGCATGTCTCCGGTCATCACCTTTGGCGGTCTGCTGGGAGAGGCTACAGATGACAACATTGTGAGGCCTAAGTCTGACTTTGTGTGTCTGTTGTTTTCTGTTCTTCTCTTCCTTTAAACACTGCTTCCTGCTTCCCAGTGCCACCTCAGTTTCTCCAATACCCACTCCTGATCTCTGCTGCTCTTGTTGAGCCACTGACTCCATTTCATCGCCACTATGCTTCCCATATTATTCGTGCTTCTTCTTTTTTTTCATCTGGTCACCTCTGCCCTTCTATTGGTCTGTCAAATCTTCCAACATCTGTCGTCAAGCAAATTCCCAATATGAAAGTGTCAATATCGGGAAAGACAGCAAAATATCCTCAATCTCATTTTTTTTTGGCCTCGTTATGTTTTAAAGGTGTTTCTAACTCTGGTTATCTTGTCTTATTTAGATTCTCATTAGAGTGCTTAGCTTTGTTTTTGTTTTCCCTCATTTTACTGCCCTCATAGCTTGCCCTCGTCATCATTTAAATTCCCCTTTTGACTTGGACTAAATTCTCGTTACTTTTCAATGCAGTGACTGTTTCATCTGCACGTTTTGCCTTTTTCTCTTTGCCCGGAGGAACGTAACCTTGAAGTTATATTTTTTTTCATGCACGTGGAATGTGCAAATGGCTGAGAACTAATCATTTTGGGAGAGTAGTCTCCAGTTTGCAAGCCTTGGCTTTTATGACACGGCTTTAGTAAGGATCACGGCATATCCCGACGGGCGAGAGTAATGGTGGCATGTTTGTGGGCAAGCCAGACTAGCCCTAGCCATACTTCTTGCTTACAATCCCCCTCCGCTCCCCTCCCTCCCTCTCTCCACTTGTTTTCAATCCCTGAACCCTTTTACAGAGCGCAATCGAATCTCTCATTGGAGCATCCATGACCGGCCTTGTGTTCTCTCTTTTTTCTGGGCAGCCTCTCACTATTCTCGGCAGCACAGGGCCGGTCCTGGTCTTTGAAAAAATAATGTACAAGATCTGCATGTATGTTGGGTATCCCTACCATCAACCATGTTGTCCAATGTATCCTTAAGACAAATATTAAATAATCTCTCAAGTGGATATTTTTTACCAGAATCTGTGAGGAACTAAGTCGCTCCTTGATTCCAGCTACACTAATTTGAGACTAGAACAAACATTCCCTGATTGCTATATACAGGTATTTTTAATTGGTCTATTTAAACGATGAGTTGAAAATATATCCTGACCCTGACCTTTTCACCCAATTAGAAAATAGTTGAAAAGCATTTTCTAAAGTTTTATCTAAATGTTAAAGCCACTCAGACCTGATTTCACTCCTCTCTTGATGTCATTCTCTCCCTGTTGTAGAAAATATGGTCTGTCGTACCTCTCGCTGCGTTCGTGCATCGGCCTCTGGACGTCTGTGCTTTGCCTGGTATTGGTTGCAACGGATGCCAGCTCACTCGTCTGTTACATCACTCGGTTTACAGAGGAGGCCTTCGCCTCCCTCATCTGCCTGATTTTCATCTATGAATCGCTTGAGAAACTGGTGCATTTGGGCCACAAGTACCCAATCAATATGAACTTGCAGATAAACCAGCTGACAAGCTACTCGTGAGTTATGGAGGAGTCGGAGAGGACGGGGATCGGAGGAGGTGGGGGGGGGAGGGTGAAATTGGAAGGTAATGGGGTGAGTGGAAAAGATAAAGGGTGGTCTTGAAGCTGGAATACAAAATCATTCAATATAGTTTACAGTTGTCCTTGGAATGTTAAAAAATATATAAATAAATAAAATAGTTAAAGTACCAAGACCTTGAGGAGGGACCTTTTAAAAATATTTTCTTTAAAATTTTAATTGAGATTGAGGCTCATGGATGGGCTGAATGATAGAGCAGTGACGATGACACACCAATGGAGCGAAGGGAGATTCAGACAGGACAAAGGAACTGAGTTGACGAGGAACATCCAAGCAGACAAAAATGGCAAACTGGGTAAATGTGGAAAAGTGCGGTTGTTGTCAGAGTTCATGGTGGGTGGGGCATGACCAGAAGTGAGGCGATCGAAAGCTGCTCAGCTTCCAACCACTCTATGTGGTTAAGAGGTAGAAATATTGTGGTTCGGGGCAGGCCTTGCACCTCATCTTCCTGTTGAGTAACCTCATTTCGCCACCGGGATTTATGGTACCGTGTTAATACGCATTGCTTCACGTCGGCAAAAAATAACCTGGTGTTTGACCCAACACCTCAAAATTGCGAACAATTCAGAAACAGTGCAATGTTATTATTTTTATGGCCTTTGAGTCACACGGGAATGAAATGTGACAATTGTATGACCATGTATGGTAACGAGATGTTTCAATTTTGGTTTTTCTTAAACCTTATTAGAGCTCCAATTAAACTTGTCTACTTCTGTCAAGGCACAGATTGTACAGAAAACATAATGCTTGAAATGATGCATTATATCCACGATCACTGAAGCTGCTGCAAGTTGGTGTAGATAAATCTGTGGGGGTGGGAGGAGAGTGGAGGGAAGGGAAGGGGGGGGGAGGAGGGGGGGGAGAAGAGCGTTGGACCATTTCGCTTTAGCAAAAAAGCAAAAAATTAGCAAAAAAAAATAAATTTGGAATTATTTTCTTTGGCTGTTGCACCAAATTTTTGACAAAAATACTTGTCAGGGGATTACAAAGCTCGTATGTCGTTGACGCAAGTTTCATGTCACGACGATGTTTCTTTATAAATGTGAAGCTGATTCCCATTTGTTTTGGTGCTGGCAGGCGCTTGCTTTTATAGGTCGTCAATTTAGTACGAATGCAGGTAGGAAATCATTTTGACTCCTTTCCCCCATTTTAGGATACGGGATTCTCGGCCCATGGTCGGGCAAGTTAACAGGGCAAAAAGGCATAAAAATGACAGTGGGGCAACAGCCAGATGCAACAATCAAGGGATTGAATGACCAAGAAACGAGAGGGAGTTTGCGAAACAACACAGAAACCTGCAAGTTAGAGCGTCGGGTTAACGGGGGGTGGAAAATATTGTGGTTGGGGAAGGAAGATGGCATGAGGTGGTGGTGTACTTGAAACTCTTGAAGGATGTGATTGAGCAGCTTTAGGACGGAGGTAGTTTCACAAACGGGGAAAAGAGGAGACGGGTAGCAAGCCTGGATTTTGGGAGTTTAACCAGGAGCGGGTTACAGGAATAATGTAACATGCTCCGGGTTAGCTTGGGATTGTTGAAGGGCTGCGAGAGCAAGGTTAGCAAGACTGGAGGAGATTGAGAAGCGAATAAACCAACATCCTGTCTGTGATGAGAGCAATAAGCCTTGTGTTTTGGCGACATTGTGGGAGATTCCAATGCTGAGAGCTTTAGATGCCACACAATTCAGGAAAGACAGATGTGATGTTGGGTCACTGCCGCACTAGCCCACAGGGGAGAACGGTCTACATTGAGCTCTGGACAAACGCCTTGTAGGCTTTGGATACTTCTGGGGGGTTTTTTTCTTCTTCAAAGACTGAATTGAAATGAGACCCGTTGTCCTTTCTGCTGTTGGTATTGGTGTCCAGCTTTGCGATATGGTCAGCCCAGGAAAGGTTATGTCTAATGGTGAGGTCTAGAAATTCAAGATTGAGAGCATGATACTCCTCCAGTCACTGACCATAGATATTGATAGGTCTATTTGCTTGCCAATCCTTCCAGAGCGACAGAGTGAGACTGGCATTTTCCAGGTTTAAACAGGTGTTCTTTTGTTGGACAGGCATCGAATTCCAGTTAGGTTGTGAGTTGCTCAGCTGCTGCTTTATGCCTTTTGGTGAGATGGGATGCTATATGGCATAATGTGGAGTCATCTGCAAAAATTGTACATTGTATTTAATTCAAGCATTTATGGGGACAATAATTGGCCCAAGACGTTGCATTGGGGCAGGGAGGAGAGAGGAAAGCATTTTGATTGATAGCAATGCGGTGACCCTACGAGTGGAGGAAATTGGAAAGCCACGTATGGAGGTGGACTTGTTTACCACAGGTAGCAAGGAAATCTTGATGCTGAACTGTGCTGAAGGCTTCAGATATATCAGGGAGATGGTACAGATATATTCTTTTAGATTTGAGCCTCCAGCTATTGCTGAGAGAGAAGCAGCAGCAATATCGAAAATTGAGTGACTGGGATGGAATCCAACCGGATCGATGGAGATTAGGCTCTGAAAGAGAAAACGCTTGATGTCAGCAGTGAAGATGGATTTCATTATTTTGCCTTATAAATTGAGGTAAGCGTACCGGTCTGTTTTTGAGAGGATCTGTGTTCGCACCCTGTTTGTGAATCGGGGTAATGTCTTCATGTAGCTGTCTTCCGGGCAGATAAGTGGCCAAAGGTGAAGGACATGCTGAAGTCTCCAGACAGAGGAGAAGCAAGAGCAGCCAAGCAGGATTTGAGAACATGGGCAGTGATGCCACTTGGGCCTTGATGAGGCACTGTCCCGACTTGAAATAAGGAGACTGGTTGGACAATATGGCTTTGAGATTAGCAAAGTTATATTTACTAGTTTGCCTAAAGGTAGATACATGAGAGAAAGTCTGCTTTCGTAAAAGCAATTCCAGGTGGGATTGATATCGGATGCAGCGGAGATGGAAGCCCAATCCTTTTGTTGGAGTGGAGGTTGTAGTTGCTGCGAGTTCGCTGGTACAAACGGCCAGATTCTGTGACATTGAGGTTGATGTTTTAACAGGCTTTGGTAAGAGCATGATCCTAGTAGCCAAGAGGGGCAGAGGTGGAACAGGAGAGGTTTGATGGAAAGGTCGTCATAACAGGTCCAGAAAGGGAGATCGATGTACCATTACCAGAGATGGGGATTGGAAAAGTCAGTGATTGGGTAAGACCCTTAGAAAAGCTGAAAGAAGCAGGAATAATCGAAATGCTGCGGCAGACAATTGGCATGGTAGTTACTTGAATTTGCGACAGAGGAGGAAGAGTGAGTTAGGACAGTTGGTTACAAGTTTGAACCACATTTGCAGAGACGTAAATGTGGGGCTGGCTGGATGGCCTCGAGGTACACGCACTCACTTCTAAGCTATCTAGGCTGGGTTTGAATCCCGACCCAGCTTTCAACTGCCATCCTGGTGTTTCACAGGCAGGGTGATTCATCGATTTAATTGGATGCCGAGAGAAATTCTTAGTTTTAAGTATTTCAGTGGGCCACGAGGGGTATACACGACGATAGACAGAGGAATGGAGTTCTTGACAGAGACAGCAACACTACCACCGCAAGAGAGAATACCCAGAGAGAGATTGATGGATGACATCCTGAGAGAGAGGAATGTTCCTGTGAAGCAAACAGAAGTTCTGGAAGTGCAGTTGTCACCTGAATGAAGAGATTTTGGGACATGAGAACGGAGACGTCGAATATTGGTGGACAAGACTGAGAAAGGGGGTTTTCCAGCCGACTTGGGCCTACATAATAAATAGATGCCCCTTTATGTAGAGCCTTTGCCCACATCTATTGTCCTTGTTGTTCTCATTGTTGTTTTCTGTTTTGTTTTCTTGCAGGTGTGTTTGTGTTCCTCCCTCGAATCCATCCAATGAAACCTTTCTGGCTTGGAGCAAGAACAATGTTTCAGCGGATACGATTATTTGGGAAAACGTCACAGTCTCTGTAAGTTGGTTAAGACTCTTGAACACCAGTCATGTATTATTTAATTTATATTTCCCTGCCCAAATTGCAAGCGATAGATGGTTTATTTTTATCATGTAATTTTCTTTTGTACTTTTGTGATAATCTTATTTTGAAGTGATGCGCCCTGGTAGTTATCTGTTTGGAATTAATTTCCCTCTGGACGGGCTTTTTCTGGTTGGGCCGGTGGCTTGCTGAGTGCCAAATGAGAGCTTGTTATCATCAGTATCCTAAAATTGCTCACCTGAGATGACTACAGTTGGCATAAAGAGTTTGCCTTTACCTCTATTTATTCATGTTCTTCCTCAAAATCGCTTTATATGGGGTGAGGCCTATTGGTACTGAGCTGCTTGTTGTTCTGCTCTGTCCACAACAGTCTTCCACCACCTTCTCTCACCAGCCACCTCTCTCCACCTTTCTAACATCCTCTTCACACGATCCTCCCAGCTCAACCGCAGTTATGACTTTTTAATTCACCACCATTTATGACTGACTCGTTAATTCGGGCTCCAGACCATGGAACGAGCATCGAAGCGAAACTGGCCACTTGTTTGATGACTTCCGGCAGAGGCTTCTGGTGCTTGTATGTCAGCTCTTGTACGTCACACCGGCAAACACTTCCAATGTTTTCACGACAGCCATCAAGATTTATTAGTCTGATAAAGATTTATTAGTCCCTTGCAGGTTTGTCAAATTGTTGCCCTGCTTACCCTCACTGTCAATGTTACCTTGCTGTACCATTAGCCTTGCTCTTGTGGAGAAAAAGAAATGGCTTACTTTTATTGGCCTAAATTTATTTAACATTGAATATCCACTGAATGGTTGATTTTACTTTCTGCTCTGAGTAGCAGTTAGGGGAAGCCATTTTCTGGTGGTCTCTGAGTGGCCTACCCCATTCTCCATCAGCCCTTGCTGGCACCTCACCCTTACAACAACAACAACAACAACAACAACAACAGGCATTTTAAAGGCCATTTTCCCTGCAAGAGCGGGGGTTAGCCTTGCGGTCCCCATGACAATCTTCTCCATTTTGCCCTATTTTCTGCATCTCCCCTTGTTAACCCCCTTGCCCGCATTTCTTCTTCGACCATCTTTAGCCAAGTCTTTCTCGGTCTTCCCCGTCCTCGACTTCCTTCCACATTCATTTCCATCACTCTTCTCAACCAGTCACTTTCATCCTTCCTCAACACATGACCAAACCATTTCAACCTGTTTCTTTTCACAGCATCCATCACAGGCTCTATCCCCATCATCTTTCGCAATTCATCATTTGGCTTACTTTCTCTCAACGATACTCCACACATCCACCGAACCATTCGCATTTCAACCCTTTCCAGCCTTCGTTGCTGCTCTACGTTCATTACCCATATCTCGCTCCCATAAATCATAACACTTCTCACACATGCAGCATACACCTTTCCCTTCAGCTTCAACGACACTCCCCTCCTCGTCAGCCGCCACTCAGTTCCCGAAACTTCTTCCATGCACATCTCACTCTAGCAACCGTTGCCGAATCTGATCCACCTTCTCCATTCAGCATGTCTCCTAGGTAACAAAATGTTTTCACACCTTCCAGCTTCACACCGTCTCCAAGATCCAACTCAACATTCCTCCATCTGCAGCTCCCTCTGTGCACACCTTACACTTGAATGTAGCTGCCACACAGGTTAATGACCCTCTCAAACCACTACATTTTTGATGAACCCACTCAGCGCACATTGTACATTGAATTGAGTTTACTCCGACACCCTTCTGCACATAGCACATGACCACTTCCCAGTTCTTTCCACCTCACCACATGCTTTACCACTTGCCATCACCCTTGTTTTTCCGATATTCACCTACAGACCTTTCGTCTCCATACATTCCTTCCACTTGTTCATCTTCTCCTTCAGTCCATCCATACTTTCTGCAATCAACACCAGATCATCTGCACACAACAACTCCCACGGTAAACCCTCCTTTACGTTCCGAGCCAGCACCTCCATCACAGCTACAAATAGTAGTGGACTTAGTACATGCACTCCCACCTTCACCTCAAACTCACCACTGTTCCCGTCCTTCGTCCTTACAGCTGTGCACGCTCTTTTGTACATTGCCATCACTCCTCTGATCAACCATTCCTCCACTCCTAACTTCCTCAATGCCCATGTCACTACTTCACGTGGAACCCTATCGAATGCTTTCTCCAGATCAACAAACCCAAGAAACAACTTCTTCCTCTTCTCCATGTACTTCTCCTGCAACTGCCTCACAATAAAAAGCGCGTCTGTCGTTCCTCTTCCTGGCATAAATCCAAACTGCATTTCGTCAATCTTCACTTTCTTCCTTATCCTCCTTTCCAACACCCTTTCCAATACCTTCATTCCATGCTCCAATAACTTTATCGCTCGATACGAGCCACAGTCCAGAGGTTCACCTTTCCCCTTGTATAGAGGGACGAGGGTACTCAGTTCCCAATCCACTGGAATGCGGCCTTCTTTCTCCACCAGATTGCAGATCTCTGTCATTCTCTTCACACCCCAATTTCCCGCTGCCTTCAACATATCTCCCTCAACTCCCGTCGGCCCTCCCGCTTTTCTACTCTTCATTGCTTTAATCGCTTCCTCAACTTCCTTCTCGGTTATCTTCTCTGCCGGTCCTAAAACTGGGTTACTCTCTATGTTGCCATCCCATTCATTCTCTGCATTCAACAGTATTTCCATAGAGAGGTGTGATGTTTCCAAGCGTTCTCCGAACATTTTCCTACATGCCTCCTGCGCCATTGCTACCTCTTTCTTTGCAGCCTTCTTGGCTGCCTTATAACTTTCATGCTTTTCCTTTTCTGCCCCCGTACCCTTCGCCTTCTGCCACTCCTTGAACGTCTTCCTCTTCTCGTCAATCTTCTTTCCAACTTCATCTTCTTCAATCTTCTTTCCATGTTTCCGAGTGCCTCGGTGGTCCTTTTGTCCATCCACATACCTCACCAACGGCTCCCTACAGACTATCTTTCATTGACATCCAACCACTTTCAAGCTCAACCACATCATCCTCTGTCACATTCAGCCTCTCTTTTAATGCCTCCCTCACTGTCACCTCTTTCAACCTCCACACCTTTATTCTCGGTTGGTACTTAACCCGCCGAGCTCTCCTTGCACCTTTCACCCTTATGTCGCAGACAACCAAGTGGTGCTGTGAAACAGCCTCCTCCCCCGGGATCACCTTTGTGTCCCGGAGGTGCCCACTATCTCGCCTACGCACCAGCATGTAGTCAACGGTTGTCGTCGACCCACCTGACGTGTATGTAACAAGCTTATTATCCTCTTTCTGGAACTGAGTATTACAAACAACAAATCAGCTCCATCAGCAAACTCCAAAATCCTTTCACCTTCTCCATTTCTCACACCATATCCGTAACCCCCATGAACTCCCTCAAAACCGTCCATACTCCTTCCCACATGTCCATTTAGGTCTCCTCCTACCACAGCACCTCACCCTTACAATCAGCAATAATCTTTAAGGCTAAAAGTTTTGGACCCCCCTCTCAGAATCCCGATTTGTGCTTATTGTCTACTTCAGTTGATGTTGAAAACAGAGTGCCCAAAGTTTTCCACAACAGGAAGCGCTGTGAGCACATCGAGTGAGCTTAAGATGCTTTTGCCCAATCGGTGCTCTTGAACCCATGTGCTCACGCACTTCTCCGCACAGGAATGCCTCGAGTTTCACGGCAAGTTTGTGGGTACCGGATGCAGCGACCATTACCCTTACGTACCCGACGTGCTCTTCTGGTCAGTGATTCTCTTTTTCGCTACGTTCTTTCTCTCGACCTTCTTGAAGAACTTCAAAACCCTAAGATACTTCCCAACCAAGGTAACAACAAAGCCGCTGGATGTTTAGTGCTCCATTCCATGTGATTGCCTAGTTTTTGCCTTTGGCAACTTTGATTGTAAGATTGTTTCCCACAGGTTCGTTCTTCAATCAGTGATTTTGCAGTCTTTCTCACTATTCTCTGCATGATTTTCATTGACTATGCGCTGGGAATACCTTCTGCAAAGCTCCATGTCCCCAACATCTTCAAGGTGTGGATCTCCTTGTATTAACGGCTTTTCTTGCAAACCCTCATACACCGTCCCTGTAAACTCTATGCCATGCTGGAGTGAATAATTTCTCATCTGAGGAAACTAAATATGATGGAAGTGTTTAATGGTACTGTTTGAGGGTTGGAGGCGGGAGGGTGGGATGAATGTAGAAGGGATTGGGGGTGTGAGGGGAGGGGGTTTGGGAAAGGAATTATAATTCTGCCATATAGGGACCGATTCTGCCAGCCTGGTGTTAGCTTAGTGGTTAGGCTGCCAGCTTGGGATCCTAGGATCCTGGGTTCGAATCCCCGTCGATCGCTGAATTAACGCCAGGGGGGTTGACTCAGCCTGTCATCCTTCCGAGGTCGGCAAATTGAGTATCAGTTCACTGGTAATTCCCTGTGTGTCGCAAGGGGCGACGAACAGGGTTGGCGGCAGGAAGGGCATCTGGCCATAAAACATTGCTTCAAAAAGGGGCCATGGTGCCCAAAAAAGGCCAACCCCTGCTCTGCGGGAAAAAATGGCCTCTAAAGGTGGTTCTTCATGTAGGGAGGGGGGAGGAAATTATCAGCGAAATCAACAATGACATCCTCCTATTGTAAGCACTGCTGGTCCATCTACATATTACTTATGCAAAAGGGTGAGAAGGGCATGATGATAAAATTTAGAAAACTAGAGAAATACCAGTGCTATGCACGGGTGGGAGGCCAGAAGCAAACAGGCAATGCAGATACGGTGAATGCTAAAGCATGAAACCAATAAATTCCACATTCCTGCAGCACCTTCAGTCGCACGTCAGACATGGACAGCAAGTTCGTGAAGGACTTCCATGAAAAACGTACCTGTTCGCAAACAAACGGGTACGTTCACGTAGAGAAACATCGATCGTGGGTCCGTGGCGAATCTGCATATGGCGATGGCAAAATATCAAAAATTGAAGACTTTATATATTTTAAACGATTCATATAAACATCCGTTGAATCATATCACACCCAAATCATCAAAATCTGAACAGTATCTTTAGAATTTCAATAAAAGCCATCACTGTTCATATCGGTAAATATTATTCCATCGTGTTTCAAATCGTGATCGATACACTATGATCGTGATGATCGTGATCGTGAATCGTGATCGATAATCGTGTTCACAATCGCTATGTCGTATGTACTCCCGATACGTGTACCAAATTCCCGAAACGTGTAACTGTACCAAATCAACAGTTAAAAGGATTTTGAGTCGATAGGTGTTACGGCCTTGGCAAGATCGATGGAGACAGCGATCTGTTAGATCTGATCCTCCATGCCACATCCGATCGATGCAGCTGTGCAGCGATCGGTGCAGCCATTGTGCGGCACACGGTGCAGCGATCGGTGCAAACGTGGACTCCCACACTGCCACATCCTGCTGATACTTGCTCTCGCATGACGTTATTTTCCCGGGTGCCGCACAAACGGCTGCACCGATCGAGATTTAACGGATGTTTATATAAATCGTTTAAAAGAAAAAAAAAGCCTTCAATTTCCGATATTTAGCCTTTTTCATTTGGGCCTCCCAATTGAAGCCCCGCCCGTAGAGCGGGTGTCGTTGCTCGATGTAAGAAGACGTCACAATGAACGTCATGCAAACGCGAATGTTATGCGGGAGTCCAAACCTGAGAATGCTGGAGACTAAAGCTGAAATTGGGAAAACTAAATAGCCTATTTTACTCCTGAGGATCCCAGGATTATCCACCCAAAATATATTTGCGATCGGTTCAGCAGTTTTTACGTTACCTTCGAACGGACAGACAGACATTTGGTGAATTATAGTAAGATGTAAAACGTAGAGGAGAGAAAGGATGGAAGGGAACTTGTGGAGGAGGAGGGGTTAAAATGAGACGGAGGTTTGGGGTTCATAAGAGGAAGGCGAGGAGATTCGAGAGGTCATTCAGATAGGAAATGTGGGGTCAAAAGTTTGCCATTTGTGTGTATACTTGTCGTATATAAAATGAATTAAATTACCGAAATCACCGAATGAATTAAATATAGAACCACCGAACAAGGCTGTTTTTGAGGCCCTGAGATGTCGAAGGTCTCTCCTTTTAAGGGAAGAAACCCCCACCGCTCTCGAACACCATATCTCCAGGAAATCAAACACTGTGTATAGGTCCTGCCTAATCCCACATGATATTCTGCTCACCCACAGTCTGTGACATCGATCCACTGATTAAAATGTGGCGATTTGTGTACTAGATACTCGTGGTGCTCCTTTTGTCACCAATTTGTACGCCTTTGCCACTTTCTCAAGGTGTTGTCACCCCTTTTCAATTATTGAAGTTTGTTTTGCATGTGGATCTGGATAGGGTACATTACTTTCATTGTTCTTGTTTAATTCAATACCATCTATAATTGGTTCACGAGTTATCAGAGTGACCACTATATTCGTCATGGGTGTGTTTCTGTCTGTCTGTCTGTGTGTCTGTCTGTCCGCAGCATAACTACCGGTGATGTCATCCGATCTTGATGAAATTTGGGTGGGAGGTTGATATCATGATCTAGTTGTGTCCTGCCTAGAGTGGCCGTATTGCGCCTATTGTGGGTGGAGCGACGCCCGAAAAATATGTCTTTTTTAGGGGGTAATCGAGTTCAAGCTACATCTTCTCCGAGGGAGTTGGCGGAATCTGACAGGGGTTTCGGTATTTGGTTAGGCCAATGTCATGTGTCTAGTCCCACGGAGCTCGATTTTTCATTTTCGCCCCAAGGTCAAGGTCACAAGGTCACGAAATTTAGAAAAGTCGATTTTTGATGGTTTTATTACATTGTTCCCTTCCTGATAGGGTGAAATGTCGTACATGATCTTATATTATCACATACATCATGAAATACAAGTTTTCCAACAAATTTCAGAATCTTCGACCTTTGACCTTTGAAGGTCACAAAGGTCAAATTTTCAAAGTTGTCGGAATCGAACCTAATTTTCAGTATTCTGTAGCTAACTAACCTCATAACTGATTATACATTATTTTATATATCATTTCAAGGTCAGTAACCTTCGTTTTGACATTTCTGGGCCAGCACCACACACAATTACATACAGCTGGCTCTTAAAGGCCTGCACACGCAGCGCATTGGAGCCCTTTGTAAATAGGCATGTACACCGCATGTCGGGGGCCGAAACCTGCCACGTGGGCCCCCGACCCCCCAGTCCGGGCCTGTTTCGGTTATAGTCTGTCCTTTGTCATTGAATACCGCTCGCTCGTGAACCATCGTCGTCTCCTGACTTGTTCATTTTCTCGTTGATTTATATTCAATGTATTCATGTAACTTGTGTTTTGGTGACTAGCATCAGACGGCAATGTCCGTAAAACCCTCCTGCGGGGAAATTGAAATGTTTGTTTTTCGGCTTATTACACCTGAAGAAGGCAATTGGGGCTGCACCTTTTCGGGCAGATTACTGGAGCGTTGCCTTGTGTACCTAACACATGATAAGAAGAGGCAGGTGTGTGTGTGTGTGTGTGTGTGTGTGTGTGTGTGTGTGTGTGTGTGTGTGTGTGTGTGCACGTGTGCGCGTGTGCTGAATTCCCCACATATAATAATGGCGACAGATTACAGAGTAGATATTGAAACCTGCTTGTAGATATTGAAAATCCACCTTTATCTGGAATCTAAACATTCCTTGCATTTAACCTCGTACACAGTGCAATGCACTCTTACTTTGATTGTGTTCATACACTTGTCAAAGTGAATTGTTTGTGTTGCTTTTTGTTTCCGTTTTGAAACCCAGCCTGAGTTTTGATTTTACTTTGACAATAGAAATCCTGGTCATTTCAAAAGTTCCATCGTGAGGCGGCTGTTTGTGGCACAGGGGTTACAGACTCTCGGTAAACAATTTAGACCTCGACTGTAGGTTTCTTTAACAGTTGATGACAAGGACAGTGTAATTTTATCTTCAGGTGTTGATGTAATGCATCGCCAGTTGGAAAATGAAACTTTCCACACCTTCACAGAGATTCATCCGATGACGGATTAGTAATTTTCCATCAGTGTTGTGAAGTCCACTGGGATTTGCAAACCATCGTCATACACGCTTCTTCTTTTTTTCCCCTTCTTTCTTCGTTATCCCTCCTCTCCCCGCCCCTCCTCCCCATCATTTTTGTGTCCGTGTTTTTAGCCCACGCGAGATGACCGTGGCTGGTTGGTGAACCCAGTTGGGAGCAATCCCTGGTGGACAGTTCCAGCGGCGATCTTCCCATCGTTGATATGCACCATTCTCATCTTCATGGACCAGCAGATCACTGCAGTCATCATCAACCGCAAAGAACACAAGCTCAAGGTGCAACATTGACATTTAGCCCTGAGCAGATTTTTGAGGTGCTTTTGTTGATCCTCCTCTTTGTTCGGTTAAAATGATCT